>NW_005871407.1:670835-748594 GCF_000147115.1 Myotis lucifugus | reverse complement strand
GTCACCCCGGTGACGGGGAGCAGGCAATTTGGACCTGCAGGCAGCACCGCACAGGGCCTGCTGGGTGGTGGTGGCGGTGACCGGGGAGCAGGAAAGCGGGGTCACAGGCAGCACCCAGCAGGCTTGCTTGCCCATCCCCGTGGTGTGGAGCAGGCAGGCCCCGCAGAGAGCAGAGAACCACGGGGAGTGGGCCCAAGCCGTCAGTAGCACATCCCCTGAGGGATCCCGAATTGGAGAGGGTGCAGGTCGGGCTGAGGGACCTCCTCACCCCCCCTCCCATGCCACCCCCCTCATGCATGAATTTTGTGCACCGGGCCTCTAGTGTTCATATATTTATAAAAAGATTTGAATCAAAAACTCAATTTCCCATTCAGGCTCTAAATTTGTAGATTAACAGCTTAACTTCACACAGCTGTTAACAGTACAATTGTTTTAGAACAATAGTAAAATGCTGATGAAATTATTACTTATTGACTGCATCAAAAACTAATGAGTTAAATAGATTAACCCACGAGCAAGATTTTTAAAATTAGTTTATAAAATTGAGCCCTTTTGAATACTTCATAAAATTTGAACTGAAGAACTTATTATCTTTGAATTCATGTAATCTTCAGTATTTTTTTTCAAGACTTTCCTTGAGAAAATTAATTATTTATAAATAATTTCATATTTGGTGAAAAATACATGTATTCTTCATCATATTTCAACCCAAAATCTATTCAAGTTGATGAAATTTTAAATTCAAAAACAAAACAGAATTTATAGAAGAAAATAAAATGCATGAATCCCTGATGTGAGGAACAATCTTCTTAGCATGATAATAAAAGCAACATAATCATTGGTTTTACAGAAATGCCCACCCAACCATCATAGCCCCTTGCTTCATTGCTTATTTCAATAGCGCAGATACAATGCAGTGAAATAATTGAGTCTTATAGCTATTGAGTAAGACTGTTCGTACAGAGCCTGATTCTGTCATTGACCAGCTTGAAACCCTGGGTATGTATATCAGCTTATCATCTTTAATATTTGGGGAATAAGGATTTACCTTAATGCAGCTCTGAGAGGAGAAGACAGGATATGCCACAAATGTTACTATTGTTATCTAACAACACTATGATTCACCAAATTTATACATAAAGATAAACCTCTGAATTCTATTCCAAGAAATAGGATTACAATTTTTTTATGAAGCCATCCTTGGACTAAACTCAAGATTTTTTATCATATCCAGTTTCCTATATAAAACTTTTCATAATCCATTTTGCTTCTTTGAAATCATATCACAGTATTTCATTTGTGGCCTTTCAAAATATCATTGAATACCAATTCATAGAGAATAAGATCATCCAAATGCTTTGTAGTAAATTAATATATTGTAGATTTCAGCACATTGTCCTCTTTCATTGTATTTAGATAATTAAGCAATGACACATAGAGTGTGAATCATATGGCATTTATTTACACATGGTAGGTTATTACAGGCATGAGGTGAAAGCCAAAAGCTATCAAATGAGTGAAGTGTGAATTAGGTCTAGCATGCCTGAGCTGACATGTGTAAGTGCATTATGAGATATGACTCATAAAATCAAATTAACATATGTAGAAATTCTTCAAAATAATAAGGTGAATTTATGTCAGCAAAACCTGTAGCTGGGGATTGTATGACTTGAACAGCGTTAATTAAAGTGAAAGTTCAGAATTCTTGTTGGAAACAGAAATAATTGTTTTTTGTTCATTTGTTTTTCTCTTTTTGGAATTTACTAGTTGTGTGGTTTTTATGTGAGATTTGTTAATGTAGATATTAACATAATAAGATGTCAAATAGTCAAAAAGGGAGTACACAGTACTGCTATGTTTATGATCTTTGCTTCATGGTTTAATTTTCTGTAAGCATCTTTGTAAATTATATTAGTGCCTACCCTGTGGCAACATTATTTCATTGTAAACCAATTATTCTTAGACGCATAGCTAATAATAACTCCATATGCAATTTTGTGCATTAGTATTACGTGTACTATTAATACATATGTAGTAATGCAATATGTATATTATGCAAATTTCCTACCATTTATTCTCTTCTAGGATTTAGGGATACCTTTAGCTAGTCCATTTTATCATTCAGTCTGAGGCACATAATTGTATTATAGAAAATAAAAATACACATTTGGACAAGATTTTCTGTTATTCTTTAAGCATTTTAAAAGTTATCCTTATTGTTGAAAGTATTACAGATATCCCACTTTTTTTCCCCGTTAACTCATCAACTCTGCACTAGCCCCTCCCAGACCTTCATTGCACTATTGTCTGTGTCCATGGGCTATGCATATCGATATATATAAAAGCCAAGGGACTTGAACGATGGAACGACCGGAATAGCTGGTTGCTATGATGTGCACTGCAGTGGCCAACAGGCCGGGTAAGACCCCCCATCAGCCTCCCCAACCTCCTGCAGCCCCTCCCCCAAGCCAGCCAGACCACTGATTGGCCCCCTCCACCCTGATCGGGGGCAGGGTCGGCCAGCCAACTGCCCACAGCCCCTCTCCCCCACCCGCCTGGCCCCAATCAGCCCCCATTGGGAAGGGCAACCAGACCCCACCCGTGCATGAATTCGTGCACCAGGCCTCTGGTATGCATATAAATTCCCTGTTTAGTCTCTCCCCATCAGCTCCCCACCTTCGCCTTCCCTCTGAGATTTCTCAGTCTGCTATGAACATAGGGGTGCATTTAGGCTTTCTCATTGGTGTTCCAAGTTTCTTAGGATATATTCCTAGAAGTGGATCACTGGGTCAAATGGCAGTTTGAGGAAGCTCCATATTGTTTTTCATAATGGCTGCACCAGTCTACATTCCCATCAGCAGTGTACTAAGGATCCCTTTTCTCCATATCCTCGCCAGTACTTGTCATTTGTTGGTTTGTTGATGGTAGCTATTCTGACAGGTTTGAAATGATACCTCATTGACATTTTAATTTGCTTCATTCTGATGATTAGTAACTGAGCATTTTTTATATGTCTCTCTGCCAACTGTATGTCCATTTTGGAGAATGTCTATTTAGGTCCTTTGCTCATTTTTAATTGGATTGTTTGTCTTCCTTTTTTTAAGTTGTATGAGTTCCTTATACAGTTTGAAAATTAACCCCTTATCAGATGTATCATTAGTAAATATGTTCTCCCATGTAGTGAGCTCCCTTTACATTTTGTTGATGGTTTCTTTTGCTGTGCAAAAGCTTTTTATTTCGATATATTCCCATTTGTTTATTTTCTCCTTAGTTTGCCTTGCCCTAGGAGGTGTATCCATAAACATATTGCTACAAGGGGTGTCTCAGATTTTGCTGCCTCTGGATTCTTCCAAGATTTTTATGGTGTCATGACTTACATTTAAGACTTTTATCCATTTTGAGTTTATTCTTGTGTATGGTGCAAGTCGGTGATCTATTTTCATTTTTTTGCATGAACCTGTCCAGTTTTCCTAACATCATTTTTTGAAGAGCCTGCCTTTACTCCATTCTATGTGCTTGCCTCCTTTGTCAAATGTTAATTGAGCATAATGGCTTGGGTTGATTCTGGGGTCTCTGTTGTGTTCCATTGATCTATATGCCTGTTCTTGTGCCACTATCATGCTGTTTTGATTACAGGCTTTATAGTATAACTTGATATCTGATATTGTGAGTCCCTCAACTTTGTTCTTCTTTCTCAAGATTGCTGCAGCTATTTGAGTTCTTTTTTTCACATATAAATTATTTGAGTATCTGTGAAATATACCATTGGTATTTTAATAGGTTATTTAGATAGTATGGACATTTTAATAATGCTAATTCTACCATTCCATGAACTTGGTATATTCTTCCACTATCTCTTTTTCAATGTCCTGTAGTTTTCCATGTACAAGTCTTTAACCTCCTTGGTTAAGTTTATTCCTAAGTATCTTATTTTTTGTTGCAATGGTTAATGGGATTGTTTGTTTAGTTTCTTTTTTTGAGAATTCATTATTAGTATACAAAAATGCCTCCGATTTTTAGGTATTAATTTTGCATCCTGCTATACTGCCTGATTCATTTACTTAAATCTAGTAGTCTTTGGTGGAGTCTTTAGGGTTTTCTATGTACAACATCATTTCATCTGCAAATAATGACAGTTTTTCTTCCTCTTTTCCAGTTTGGATGTCTTTTATTTTTTTCTTCTTGTCTTTAAGTATTTAAAAATTATTTGAATAAATATAAATTTGTATTTATCAAGTGAACTCACTCCATCCTTTCACAATTTTAAAAATAATAATCACACACAAACACAAAGTGTTTTTATCTATCTTAATAGATATGAATCAGAACTGTTCAACAGTTCTACAAATACCCTTAACTCAGTTTTCCTTATATGAATATATTCTGATTGTAAAACATGCATCAAAACTAAGAATTTGTTCTTAATAATGTTTAGAAGTTATTTATAAATTTAGAAGTTATTTAAAATTCAGTTATTTGCATGAGTTGTTCCACTAGCATCCATTTTCCTCTCCTGGATCCAATACAGGATTATACATTCATTTAATTAGTTCTTCTTAGTTTCTTCCAATCTATGACAGTTCTTCAGTCTTTCCTTGTCTTACATTACTTAGTCACTTGGAAGATTATTGGCCAGTTATTTTGTAGAATACCTTCAATTTGGGTTGTTTGGTGTTTTCTCATGCTTAGATTGAGGTTATTCATAATTGGGAAGTATATAACAGAGGTGTGGTCCCTCTCACATCATATGAGTGGGTAGATAATGTAGACATAAGTTACTTATGATATTAACCAGAATCATTTGACTAAGGTAGTGCCTGCTAGGATTCATTATAAACTTACCTTTTCCTCCTTTGTAATTGCTAAATATTTAGGGGAAGATATTTTCAGTCTATGCATATATCCTATTTCTGCTTGAATTTCCATCCACTAATTTTAACATACTTTATTAATTGAAATTCTTTTTTAGGGATGAGTTGTCACTTCTTCCACATTTATTGATTTTACTATTTATTTATATCAATATGAACTCAGGTATGTATTTCATTCATTAAGTTATTATGCAATACTATTGTTATTTAATTGGTCCAATTGCCCCAATTTTGGTCATTGGAGACTCTTTCCGATTGGCCCTTTCTTAATAGACTAACAAGCATCTCTCTTTTTGTTTTGTTTTAAAATTCCTCCTGAATTTTTGGCTCTGCCAGATTCTCCAGACTTATGTGGTCCTTTCCCCTGTCCCACCCTTAGAATCACTCAGTTCTCAAAGGGGCCTTGGTTCTTCTCATTGGAGAATGATGTTTGGAAAACAGGATCTGGATGCTAAATGTGCTCATTAATACTGAGGTCTCATTGTTTCTAGCCCATCTCAAAGGGTCAAGTTAGAAAAAATATATATGTATACTAATTCATGCGTACACATCCATATATAATTTTTCTAAACTTCTTTATCTAGAAATGTGTGTTTTTTAATGAGTCAATGTTGATATCATCAATGACAATCTAACCCTGCAGTGTTCATCTAATTTTCTCCTCTTATTTGTAACTTATTTACCTAATTCACATATCTATTATATTTACACATTTGTTCAAAAATATTATACCAATAAAGTAGTTTCGGAATTTCCAAGCCAAAGAAATTTATCTGGTAGTGTGAAATGTTTATGTACAATTGTTTATATCTTTAGCCTCACAGTATCCAGAAAAAAATATTTTTTTCCAAAAATATTAAGGTCAGCATTTTTCTTCCCCATTCCTTTCACTATAGTTATGCTATTCATTTGTAATTCAGTTAGATCTAAATCCATTAGTCATAATCTACTTTCCATCTTCCCCCAATGCATCTACTTTAGTAAATAATAGATGCAATAAAATTAAGTGTGTACAACTCTATAGTTTTTGACAAATGCATAGTTATATGTCTAACACCATAGCTCTATGCAGAGCAATTTCTTTATCCATAGTACCCCATTAGAGTTAAACTCTCTCCCTAGCTCCAAGAAACTAGTGATCTACTTTGCTACCTTCAGTTTTGTCTTTTCCAAAGGGTCGTATAAATGGAATCACAAAGCCTGTGGATTTGGCTCTTTCCATTTAGCAAATGCTTTAAAAATGTATCCATGTTGTTGCATGAACTGAGAGTTAATTTCAGCCTTGGCCAGTGTTGGAGCATTGGCCCTCAGACCAAAGGGTTGCAGGTTGGATTCCCCGTCAAGGGCGCATACCTCAGTTACTTGTTCACTCCCTACCCCTGGTTAGGGCACATGCAGAAGGCAACCGATCTATGTGTCTCTCTCACATAGATATTTCTCTCTTCTCTCTCCCTCCTTTCCATTCTCTCTCAGAAAAGCAATGGACAAAACATCCTTGGGTGAGTATTAACAACAACAACAACAACAACAAAACATTTATTCCACATTTTGTTTATTCACTTATTAGAGGATATCTGGGTAGATTCCAACTTTGATGATTATGAATACAATGCTTTAAATATTATCATAAAGTTTTGTGTGACTATATGTGTTCTGTTCTCTAGGATTGATACCTACCAAGATCATTGGGTCTCAGATATGTCCATATTTAACTTTATAAGAAACTGCTAAATTGTTTTCTAAAGTGACTGTAACATGTCAACAGCATTATATGAGAATCTTATTTTCTTTGCATTCTCCCCAGTGTGTGTAATTGTTATTTTTGTCTGATTTCAGACAGTCTAACAGGTGTGTAGTGGTATCCCTTATGGCTTAAAATTTCAATTTTGTATAATTAATTAAATTAAAAATGCTTTTATAAGCTTATTTGTCATCTGTATATAGTTTTTAGTAAAATTGCCTACTGTCTGCCCAATTCTTTTCCCTTCTTTTTATTTTGTTTGTATATTGTTGAATTTTAAGAATTTTTAAAATTTTCTGGATACAAGTCTTTTGTCATAAGAAAGATGGGAAAATATATTATCCCAGTCTGTGACCTGCCTTGTTGTTCTCTTAACACTGTCTTTCACACAACAATGTGTTTAATTTTCATAAAGTCCAATACACAGATTGTGGATCACTGCATTTGGTGTCTTATCACTACTTTCCAAGAATCTTTAACATATTTGTCATACATGAGACTGGTTTTGATGTTCACTTTGTAGCTTCTGAGTGCATTTTTCCTTACCTTTTTATATAACTTGTAATGTTTGCTGTATTTGAAAGTTGAAAGCCAGACATCTTGCATAGAATTGTAATACTGAGGTCAAAAGATTTGTTCCCTGGAAATGAACATGTCTTTTGTTCTGCAGGTCTTTAGAGTGGACATTTGAATTAACCAAGAAGTCGTGGTGGGTATGATTTTGTTATTGATATGGAACACTTCATTGCTAATCAGGCTCCTATGGATGATAAAAAAAGTACTGTAATAAGTCTAACCTATAGTAATATCACAGGGTGATGTGATCATAAATTTCTCACTGGGGAGGTCATGGTTGAATAGTTATGCACCAGGCATACAACTTTTTTAGTAAAGGGCTTATTTTGCTTTAAGAAAGCCCTGGCCATTGTTCTTGTGCATCTTTGTTAACAAACCTTTGAAATGCCAGAGCAATCCTCTTCTTCAGTACCTCCTGAGGCATTACCACCAAGAGAGCATATAATCTTAACTATCCTGTAATTCAATTCCTACTCATCTTCATGTAATCTTATTCAGTTCTCTCCTTAATTCCAAATGTATACAATGAACTGCAAAGCTGTCATTCTCTGGAGCACTTGAGATCTTGCTTGTCGTCAGTTTTGCTCAAATAAACTCATAAAAATTCTCTCTATTTGGATGTTTCTTAAGTGGACGCTTCAAAATCGTGTAGAAAGAACTTGTATTTGGGGCAGGAGCTGGTTAGCAGAGCAAGGTCTGCTCCTGCGTTTTCTGTCTTCCTTCGCTCTGTGCCTGGGAGAGGTTTTCTCTGTATGCTCCGTTTCCTCCTCGCTCCTCCTGCTGAGGTAAGGACTTCCAAACCTGTAGAGAATGTTTATGAGTTTATTTTGGTTTATTTGGGCCAAACTGATGACATGCTGGGAGGAAAGATCTTAAATGCTCCAGAGAATGACAGTTTTGGAGTTCATTTACACATTTGGAATTAAGGAGAGAATGTTGGAAAGATTACATGGTAGTGGGAGAAAGCAAGACAGGGAAATCTCTATGACTGCATTACAGGATAGTTAACAGAATTATGTGCTCTCTTGAGGGTGGTTATACCTCTTAGAAGCCTAAAGAAAAGAATTACTCCTGGCATTCCATGGATGTGTTAACCTAGATCCACAAAAATAATGCACGGGGCTTTCTTAAGAAAAGGTACACCTTTTATATGCCTTGGGGGTAACTGCACCATGACCTGCCCAGGTAGGAATTCATAATCAGATTCCCTTGTGAGGTTACTTTCCGTCACTGAACTTGTGGGATTTATTACAGAGCACCTTTTTTTGTTTACTCTCCCAGTAATGTTCTGCTGTCATTTGTTATTCAAAGCTCATTATCTTGGTATGGAAATGGTGGTGGTGGGTGCACAGTCTCGGTTGCGTTGATTGCCTCCAGCTTACGCATATACCCTGCTCTGTTTCTCAAAGCGTATGGCCTTCTCTACTTACATACACTAATTGGAGGGGTCAACATATAATTCTGACCCTCCCTAAGGTAGCTTTAGTGCCCCCATGTTTTTCCTACCTCCCCAACTGTGATTACTTTTTTGTTAATATCTTAAAGGCAGGAATGCTTATTGCTGCCCATTCCCTACCCCACAAAGGCTTTTGTACCAAAGTAGAGACCAAAGGAAATAGATTTGGGTCTAGTATTTGTTCTGCCAAAACAGGCACAGTTGTTTCTTTAATCCACGTTAACATCATAGACATTTCTTAGGGATTTTTCCATTTTCTTCTGTGAGCACCCCTTGAGATTCACAGAGAGAGAGCCTGGCCTATAGTATACTTGGTTTTCATCAGATGTCAACTCTTATGGTGAATTCTTCGTAGGCACATCTGGTATATTTACCCCAGATGCATGCATGCTTATTTTTGCTTTCTCTCTGCTGGAACAGTCTCTTTCATCTTTGGCCTATTTGGTGGTTCTACAATTTTAGGTGTCCAATAGGTTTGAGAAAAATTATAAATTTAATGTTGGTACACATCTATTGGGAAAGACAGTGAAACCAGTCTGTTGAATCCCCTGCCAGCTACATAACAATGGGTTTAAGAGTATTTAGAGTATTTCTAATCCTATATAATCCTATATAATAAAAGCGTAATATGCTAAGTGTCCAACCCTTTGGTTAATTGCTCGACCAGTCGCTATGACACTCACTGACCACCAGGGGGCAGACACTCTGACTGGTAGGTTAGCTTGCTGCTGGGGTCCAGTTGATTGGGACTGGGCGAGAGGGCCAGACATGCCCTGGAGCCATCCTGCAGTCCAGACCGGGGCCAACTGACCAACCTCCTGCAGTCCCTCTCCAGCCAGCTGGCCCCCATCGGCCCCCATCAGGACTGGGAGAGACGGCTCAAATTGGCCAATCACAGGCCAGGCCGAGGGACCTCACCCATGCATGAATTCATGCACTGGGCCTCTAGTTGGGAGATAAAGAGTTATTGCAGCCAGTTTATCCCCTAGTGTGGAATACTTCCCTGTTTTAGACTTTGGTTTGCGTAAGTATTATACCAATGGTCCTTAGTCACTCCTCCAGCTTTTAGTATTTCAGACCCCACAGCAGTGGGGGGGGGGGGGGCGGAGTTCAGGGTCCTTCCACTTCCCCAGAGAATGAAGTTCTTAGCTGCAGAAGAGACCCACTGACAGTGGAGAACCTATGCATTGCAAGGGGCTGACTGCGCACCATCTCTCTTCTTGCTGTCAGTAAACCCTGTCCCTCTGAGCCTTTTGTGCATGATGTCTGTTCACAGCAACCTCAGTTATGTACTGTATTTTTTTCCTGAGTGGCACTTATCTGCCTCTGAACTGTGGCCACACTCATGTTGTATTCTATCCTCTGACACAGCCCAACTTCTCAATGAGCAATGAGACATCTTTATATTAGTTGGGAGCAACATTGCTCCCAGCTTCCTCCATCCTGGGCAAATAATCTTGAATTTGGTACTATGATGCACATTTTTGTCTTAAATAAGGCAAATTAAGGTTTTCTTTATTATAAAATTGTGGTTATTCTTTAAAGTTTTTTATATAGCTTTAATTAATATGGATGTCAGAGGAAAGTCTGAAATAGCATTGAATCCATAAAAGGAATTTACTTTCTAATACAACTGTTATTTTTATGGTTTTTCAAAATTAAAAATTTAAATGCAATGATATTGAAGTGAACCAATGTGGCTCAATTGTATAAATAAGTTTAATTATATGGAAGTGTTTCACTAACACAATAATGATCACACATTTCCCAACTCCACTAAATTAAACAGACAGCTGCGATTCAGTCTGCAGTCAATCCTTGATTACATTCTTCATGTTGTTTCCTAGATACTGTTAACCTAAAGATAAAAGTCCAGAGTGAGAGGCAGCAAGTCTTTATTTGACATCAAAGAATAGGTATTCAGGAAGCACTAATTCAGGAAGAAACCCAGAGGTGTTCTGTTCATGATTTGAAGCAAGGGTTTTTTTGAGTAAGGGAACTGAAATAATTACATGAATAATAAGAATTTCTACTGGTCCTAATAAGCCAAGTTATTCTTTAGCTAAACATGTGGTGCTAATTCTAAAGAAAGTCTTCAATTTTCAGTCCTTGTAGTCAAGTTGTCTGCTTTCCTGTTAGCTTTACAAACAGTTGTCTATTCATAATTACACATTTCTTAAAAGTATTTTTAAAAAATTGTAACACAAATATACCCTATCTATTTGTCTATATATTCCAAAATTAAATTAGAAAAACAAGGATAAGTGTAATTCAAAGGCCACTGATTAGGGAAGAAATTAATATTAAAATATATGAATGAATGATTTATGCCATTGAACTACTACATAATGAATTGGATTTAATAGCATTTAGAAAGCTATGTAAACCAATACAGAATAATTTATAATTTAATATTGATGGCAAACATTTTTGCAGTAAAATATGTATGAAAAAGGGGAAATCTATTAAAGATGTATGTAAAAAAAAGTTGATGACATTTGGAAAATAGCATGTCAAACTGATTTTATTAGAAAGCTTTTTGGAATAAGAAAATCAGATTACAAGAAAAAGCATTTTTTAATGACATGTTGTAATTTGTTTTGATGGTTTTAAAAAAGAGAAGCTATGTTGGACATATATACCATAATTTAAACAATGAATGAGAGAACCAAAAAATGTAAAGGATTGAAAAAACATCATAAACTATAAATTACTCTTCTGGACATTACATAAATAATACTTCTCCAGGTTTAATGGCTATACTCATTCAAATAATAAGCAAATAATAATTATAATGTCTTACTTCTCTGAAGATCCTATCTAATAAAGAGGTAATATGCAAATTAACCATCACTCCAACACACAAATGGCCACCCCCATGTGGTCAAAGATGGCTGCCACAAGATGGCCAGCAGAGGAGGGTAGTTGGGGGTGATCAGGCCTGCAGGGGAGGACAGTTGGGGGTGACCAGGCCTGCAGGGGAGGACAGTTAGGGCCTGTCAGGCCAGCAGGTGTTCAGTTAGGCGTCCATCAGGCTGGCAGGGAATTGGTTAGGGGGTGATCAGGCTGGCAGGCAGAAGTGGTTAGGGGCAATCAGGCAGGCAGGCAGGTGAGCAGTTGGGAGCCAGCAGTTCTGGATTGTGAGAGGGATGTCCGACTGCCTGTTTAGGCCTGATCCCATCGGACATCCTTCAAGGCATCCCAGGATTGGAGAGGGTACAGGCTGGGCTGAGGGACACACATCCCCCGTGCATGAATTTCATGCACTGGGCCTCTAGTATTATATAATAAGATGGGTACTTGTAAGTGTTAAAACATAGATTTATTTAAAGATAGCAAGTTCCTAAAGACATAAATGGATATATCAGTGGTAAAGAACAGGATTCTTCTTCTTTTTTTCTATGATGTCTTCCCCTAAAATAACTTTCTTCTCATTGCACAATTTTTATTTTTTGTAACACCATTAATTATACTAATATCATTTTACTTATTAGTTACAAAGTCCGCAATATCCAGTGTATTTATAGATATTTTAAAATAAAACTCTTATGATACTGTTTAAAATGTATTTTATGAAATCTAAGTAAATAGAGATTTGATACTAATCATAATCATACATAATCATGTCTTTAAAATATACATAAATAATATTTCCTGATAACCAAAATGTATTGCATTTTTTAATTGAACTTATAATTTCAACTCTGCTATCCCCACATATTTAATAATCTATTTGTTGGCTTAAATTTTTTTATTGATCTTCCTTCTTATTTCTCTGCAACAACTACAACTTCAGGTTCAGAGTTGTATTTTTTCTTCTAAGTTACTTTAGATTTATCTTGCTCACGATTTACCAAAATAACCCAAATGCATTACACATTTTGATGAATAATTATGAACACAAAGCAAATTCTGATTAGGGATATACTTCTAAATGACATGGAGTGGCACAAAATTTTTATATTAAAACATGTCAAATCAAAGAGATAGCTATAAAAAGAAGTTTCTGTGTGTGGGGTTTTATTCAACCTAAAAATATCAGTCAATGTTTTGAATTCCTTCTGAGCAATACTCCAAAAAACACATAATAATCTATTATGAAAATTATTTATAACAATCTTACCTGTCAAGTCAACTGCTTTCTTCTTTAACTTTGTAGCTCATTATAATATAAAATAAAATGAAATAAAAATAAAAGGGGAAACCACTTGAACTGCTCATGGATTTGTTACCAGCTTTGGGGTTCTTGGGCTCCCCAATACAGAAATTAAGGAAAAAGTCCAGAGAAATTTCCAGACAGATTTTATTAAGTTTATGATTGAGCACAAGGGACACACTCCCAAGAGAAACAAGGTTTTGGGGTGCTCACCAAATGGCTGGAGGAAGAAGCTTTTATTGGTCAAGGAGGGGAGTGCTCACACAAACTTTGAGCAGAGAGGAATTTTTCACATGAGAGTAGGAGGAGGAAGAGGTTAGAAGAATGATAAAATTCTGCATTTTTTGAGCAGGGACTGGGAGTGGTCATGACATTCTTGTGGTTTTACTTAGTATTTCTTCTGGCCATCTGGTTTCCTTGGGATCCCAGGCCAGTGATTTTTTTTTTTCAGCATTTCAAATTTTTCACTCTAAGTGTCCTAAACTATTTTTGTCCATATGTTTGTGTTGTTACAGTTGTTGTTTGTTTTTAAGAGTTTTACTGAGTTATAACATGTTACAAAGTGCAACTATTTAAATTATACCATTGAATGGCTATTAGTGTATTTTCAGAGTTGAACAAACATCATCATGATCTAATTTTAGAAAGTTTTCATCACCTAGACTAGAGTAATGATAAAAATAATAATTTTCCCATTAGTAAGCCATCCTAGCACAATGCAGCATAGTACAATTCAGTTTTGCTGTAAGGATGTGTCTGTTTGGGTTGTGATTTTTACAGGCAGGAGGAAAAACTGTCTTTTATCTAGGCCCTTCTCAGGCATATATTGTTAACAGTAGAGTACACATGGAAACTGAAGATACAGAAAAGTATTCCCTTAAGACTCTTTATGCTTTGGTCTCTTTTTAAAAGTGTTTGTATGTACTTGTGCAGTGTGCTTGCACAAAGGATGCCATGATAGAGTAAGGCATTAGTTATCTTTTGAAACCCATTCCTATGTTGGGAAATAGATAATAAACTCAGCATATGAAATAGCAGCAGGAAAATTTATAGGCAGAAACATATAATTGACAATAAACAGATTTGTTATGGACATACAAAATAACTGCTTAAAATTTTTGATGAGATTATTTATTTGTGAATTCCTTGAACCAAAACATGGCGTTCTCTCTCTCTCTCTCTCTCTCTCTCTCTCTCTCTCTCTCTCTCTCTCTCGTTTGTATCCCACTAATTTTAAAGATGTTTTATCCTTATGTAAAGTGATTCTTTGACTTGGTAACTTATGACTCTGTTTATGCCACATGCTGAAGGCAGCTTCTGGAGTCTCAGTTAACCTATCAGGTCACTGTAACCTAAAAAATTATAAGTAGTCCTTTTGATACATTGGATCAGATAGTTAATATATGTTTAGATTCAATATTTTCCCCCAATATATCTGTTAGCAGCAATTAATCATTGCTTCATGACATTTTCAGAGAGTCATCTGAGAAAAATGCAGATCCCCAAATCTTACCCTATGTTTTTACTTTTTAATTGTTTAGTAAATAAAATGATAGTAAATATGCTCATTTTTTAATTTTTTTGCTTCCAATCCTTCACTCCAACACATGATCTCTCTCTTCATCATCATGCAGTATGTATTTACACAAGGATACTCTCAAAAGGAAATAACATTCTGTTAAGTTTCACAATGTCAATACATATGATCATTTCAGTGAATTTGGTGAAATATTTAATCCATAATCAATATTGAAAAATACCCATATGAACATCAGTGTAATTTTTTACTAAATGCTGGATATATATCCCTTTTGAATTGGCATTCAACTTCTGTTAAAAGACATAGATAATAAGAGAATACATTAATTTATGAGGCACCACTTTCTAATTTTCCAATTTTTGTATAAATGTGACTGTTACAAAGATGTTCCTTATTTTAACTTGATTATTACTAACTATATCTGAATAACTTCAATCTCTTGGTTCTATGTCCAGCTCATAGGTGAATGTTGGTAATTCTTCAGAAGCTAAACTTTTCTATTTAAAGTAAAAATTATAATAAGAAAAGTCAATAGCACTAAGATCATTACATTATCTAGAGTCTTTGAGATTATTAAAATCAAATCATATGTTTAATCACAGTCACTTGTAATAGCCAAATGAATATGTAATTTTAATTTATTGAATCAGAAAGCATTGATTGTGTGCCAGTTCTGTGCTTAGTCATCTTTTTCTATTAGGCAGCTTATGTAATAGGACCTCTGATATTTTTTGTAGGAAGGTGAAAAAGAAAATAAGAAAAAATGTATAGAAGAAAGGAGAGAGGTAGTGAAACAGAAGGAAACATCTTTTCTTCCCCCACATGACAGTTATTCAGGTTATACAGAATCTTAGACCAGCCACATTTTTTTTTAATCCTCACTGAAGGATATTTTTTAAATTGATTTTTACAGAGGGAGAGAAAGAAAGAGAGCAAGAGAGAGAGAGAGGAAAAAAACATTCAAGTTCAATAGAAACATCGACTGGTTGTTTCCCATATGTCTCAACCAGGCATTGAACCCACAATCTCGGTATGTTACCTGACCAGGAATAAGCCCGCAACCTCTGGTGTACCCGAGGATGTTCCAACGAACTGAACCATCAGGCCAGGGTGGACCAGTCACATTTTTTTTGTATGTGTAAAAATTAAAAGTCATAAAATGACCACAAATCCAAATATATGCAAAATAGTCTAAGTGAAATTTGTAGGAAATGCATAATATCATGGAAAAAAAAGGAAAATTATGAATTCTTGTTTTCATAAGTGTTCTTAAAATATCTAAAGGAATATATGGTGGAAATTATAAAAGTCTTAGCAGAAAAATCAAGAAAATACTAACAACAAAATAGGGCATTGAACAAACAAAAAAAGTTCTTCCCCATGATGATTACAAGAGGAAAAAGTTGTGGCAAACTACAGAATACCCTGAACAAACAACAGTGAAAGGTAAGATGAGAATACAATTTTTGTTTCCCTGAAATGGGAGTAACCTGATACAACATGGTTATTATGTTAGGCTTTGAAAGCTTTTGGTGGTGTCAGCATTCCAGCGAGCTCTCTGAATTTCATGGTATTGTAGTATGCCATCTCAGGATCAGTACACTGACTCTGAAAGATCATTTTACTTTCTACTTTTGAAACATATTAATTATAATTTTATGAAATGTATTTATAAATCAGAATGCAAATGTCACTAAAACAAGAAATGGAGCAAAAACCATGCTACATAGATAAGAATTGCATGTATAATAATTTATCAGAGATCCAGTAATATTATATCTTAATAACAAATTGAAGACTATTTTAGTCCCAAAGCTCCTAGCATATAAAAGATAAAATAAAGTTTAATAGAAAAGTTAATTATGAAATTGTATTTTTATAACTATTAACGAATGACTGGAAGAATTGTGGCAGAAGAAGAAATTTTGGAAGTTGTTCCAAATGATTTTATAAAAAGCATTAAAATAAGAAATTTTAGGTTTATAAAAAATAACAAAAGTGAAACTAATAGATTTGCAAACTTATATACACAATATATTTATCAGTTAAAAATTATGCTAACATATAAATACACATAATTCTAATAGATGAATGAACAGATACTGTCATTTGTAACATTGACTGCATAAGGACAAAGACATTATTTTAATCATTGCTGTATGCTCACATCTAAGAGAATCACTCATGATATAATTACGGAATAGATGATTGGTGGATTTCTGAGTGGTTAGATGCTTAGACTTAGTTCCTTCTTAATAAAATTGAATGAAAAAAAGTCAAGTTTCTGAATATTTCCAGGAAAGGCCATAATCATGATGAGTTACTTCACTGTCTATTGCTTGGCAAATTACTTGAATATGTTTTTCAAATTTGATAATCAGTAGGAAATGTGTGTCTATAAAAAATAAATTTAAGTTTCAAGAACAAAACAGACTTGTCATAGAGATATACCCTGATATTGAAAGGAGTTTTTTGGGTAAAATAAGAATTTTGGGGGGTGAAATGGGCAGATTTAGAAAATTTTAAAAATTAATGAGTCCAAAAGGAGACATATGTAATACTCTTGTAATACTTTAAGCAATAAAACAAAATTGAAAATAAAATAAATAAATAAATAAATAAATAAATAATTTAATTAATGAGTCCATGGGGAAAAAACACACAGGGCTACAGAGTTGCAAATGGATACATTTCCATAAGACAAGGGAGCTGGGAGCAGCAGAAGTTACATTTCCATAAGACAAGGGAGCTGGGAGTAGCAAAAGTACATATTTACAAAATAAGGGAAGGAGATAGAAAGCCCAGAGGGAATAGGGGAACAATGAGGGAGGAGGGCCTCATGTCTCCCATGTGAGGTTTGACTTTTGGACTCAGAAGTTGCTATAGTGACCAAATTAGAGGTGACGGTGACCAATCAGAGGGGATATCAAGGCACAAAGATCTGCAGCCTTTATAAACCACTAGAGGCCCGAAATTCGTGCATGGGGGGGCGGGGAGGGCGAGGCATGTGTGTCTTTCAGCCCAGCCTGCACGGTCTCTAAGAGGGGACCCTTTGAGGGATGTCCCACTGCCTGTTTAGGCCCGATGCACGGGGACCGGGCCTAAATGGGCAGTCAGACATCCCTCTCACAATCCAGGACTGCTGGCTCCCAACCACTCATCTGCCTGCCTGCTTGATTGCCCCTAACTGCTTCTGCCTGCCAACCTGATCAACGCCTAACTGCTTCCCTGCCGCCCTGGTTGCCCCCAACTGCCCTCCCCTGCAGGCCTGATCGCCCACAACTGCCCTCCCCTGCCGGCCATCTTTGACCACATGGGGGCAGCCATCTTGTGTGTTGGAGTGATGGTCAATTAGCATATTACTCTTTTATTAGATAGGATAGGGAAAAGGGATTCAGTGGGACTCGTTCCCCCTCCCCAAATCGGAGTCTGTACTTTTCTTCAATAAATTTCCACCTTTACTATACCATCTTCAGTCGGTGGCTTCAGTCTTAGACTCTGATGCACAAAGAGTCTGGAAAGGCCATCCTGACCAGGGAACACCACACATTCCAGTCCAAAAATCCTGTATCAACATTTTGTGTTCTACTTTATTTCATTCAAACATATTTGATTGAAAGTTAGCAAAGGTATTCCAGATGTGGTAATGAGACACAACTCTAATTTACAGCAATCCCCAGATTTTGTAGTTGTGACCAGAAGTACATATTTACTGCAATTTATTCAGTTAAGTAATTAAATAATACCTCAAAAATTTTGATACCTAGCAGAGCACTTTTTAAAACATATATTTTTTACTGATTTCAGAGAAGAAGGGAGAGGGAGAGAGAGATGGAAACATCAATGATGAGACAGCATCACTGATCATCGGCTGCCTCCTGCACGCCCCCCACTGGGGATTGAGCTTGCAACCTAGGCATGTGCCTTTGACTGGAATTGAACCCAGGACTCTTCAGTCAGCAGGCTGATGCTCTGCCCACTGAGCAAAACCAGCTAGGGCTAGCAGAGCACTTTTTCATCACTATATTTAAAGTCAGTATTTATATTCAGACTTCAAATAATCAAATAAAGTTAAGGAGATAGAAGAGGGCTAGGAAGTCAGGGCCAGGACCATGGGGGTAGGAAGTAGAACCAGGGAACCAAACCAGCTGGGTGGGGAAGACTAGATCCAGCTAGGCAAAATTCCTAAGGCAACCCTGCTGGGCAGGGAAAGAAGGGTGAGAAGGAGATGTGAGCTTTAAAATGTATGGATGTTGCTAAGACAAGCAGCTTGCAGATAATCAATCCCAAGGATATTACTAAGACAGCATTCTTTGAAAGAGCCAATCAAAAGCCAGCAAAACATATACCCACCCCTAGACAAAGAAGCACACTCCTCCTCTCTCTGGTGCATTGGCGCTCCTATTGCAGGATATATACTCCCCTGGGTCCATGGGCTTTTGGTCGTATGTGACTCCACACATGAACTGATGAATTTTAATTAGCTTGGATGCTGAACTACATCCAGCTGCAACATGGAACGGAAGCTCTGGACATGGCCTGTTTTGAGCTCTCTTGGAACCCCAGCTGCACCTTTTCCAGGGCTGGCTTAAGGGGCAGGGGACTTTGGAACCTGAGAAAAAGAAGCTTCTCCTGTAACTCACTTTGGGCCCCCTCCCTGTTGCTCCTTGTGGGAGGGAGTCAATCTATCTCTCAATAAACTTCACTTCTGCTTACCATATTTGTCCTCGATTTTATCCTTAATTCCTTGATTTTGTGAGACAACGAACCTGGACCCAACCACCACATTTTGGTTTCAAAGCTATAACCAAAAAAATAGGAATTAACACTGTTACAATCTCTTAAACTTGAATACTTGATAAGTAATATTAAATACTAGAGGCTCGATGCACGAAGATTTGTGCAAGAATAGGCCTTCTTTCCCCTGGCTGCCAGCACCTCCTTCGCTCCAGCCCAGAGCAGCCTTTCTGCCTCTCACCTTGTTGCGTCAATTTGTATATTCCCTCCTTATTGGCTGTGGGTGTCGCCATCTTTGTCATGAAGTTATGGTCAATTTGCATATTCTATCTTTATTAGATAGGATGTTTAATTGAATTATCTACCAAACATAATCAGTTATTATAACTAAAATAAAAAAATTCAAAATCCCTTTATATTTGTTCACATATAGAGCAAGGCTGATAAATATTGTTTCACCTGGCAAAGGAGCTGAATGCAGGCATTTTTTAAAATGGAATTTACTTAAATCTTTTCTTTTTTCTCTTTTCTCTCTTCTATTTCCCTTTCTTTCAAAAATATGGATTATCATCTCTCTTTTACACATCCATCTATACAACCACACAAGCCTACATAAAAAATGCCAAACAATAAGTTTATAAGTAAAAGAATTCTATTAAGAACTTATGATGAATTCAGAACTAGATATCTCATTTGTATTTACTTATATGTAGTCCTCATGTGAGAAATAAAATTTCAAAAGAAGCATTTGGATTTTTAAAATTGTATTTATTGGGGTAGCATTGGTTAACATAGGTCCAGGTGTACAATTCAATAATACATCATTTGTATATTGTATTGTGTGTTCACCACCCTGAATCAAGACTCCTTCCATCAGCATTTATGACCCTTTGCCATTTTCTCCTTCCCCCGACCCCCATTAACCTCTTGTAATCACCATACTTCATACTGTTGTCTGTGTTTATGAGTGTTTTTTTCCTTTGCTTAATATCTTCACCTTTTTCACCCAGCCCCTGTAACTGTTGTCAGTCTGTTCTCTGTATCTGTGAGTCTGTTTCTATTTTATTGGTTAGTTTGTTTTGTTCATTAAATTCCACATATAAGTGAAATCATATGCTACTTGTCTTTCTCTGACTGGCTTATTTCACTTAACATAATATTCTCCCCACCCATCCACACTGTTGCAAAAGATAAGACTTCCTTCTCTTTTAAGGTTAAGTAGTATTTCATTATGTAAATGTACCACAGCTTTTTCATACATTCATCTGCTAATTAAGAATGTCATTTAATAAAACTCAACATTTTCATAAAAGGTTATCCATGTAATTCATCCACTTATTTATGCCAATTTCTTTAAAAAAGGAATTAAACCAGGAGGCATTTAATTAATATTTAATAAGTTATCATTCCTCCAAAAGGGTTTATTATAATATTTGGTAAACATAATAGTTATAAGCTATATAATGTGATAAGTTTATGTAAATATCTCTGTATATAAAGGGCTAAGTGACTGTCAGTTTGTCCAACCATCTGACCAACCGACTGGCTGGTACATGTGATGTGCACTGTCAATTTAAAAATAAATGTTGACTCGCGCATGCACGATACATATAAAGCTCTCACTGGCACCAATTGCATGCATGTGTTTCCAACTAACATGATTGAAGCTGAAGTATTAACAGAATCTGTGGAAGGAGAGGTTGTTCTGATTCCAAGAATTGATTTGTCCCCATCTGACACTGGCCTCCCATTTAAATTAATTCAAAGACAGTTTCTCATGATGCCAGCATTTGTGATGACAATTAATAAATCACAAGGAAAAACTCTAGACAGAGTAGGAATATTTCTACCTAAACCCGTTTTCGGATATGGTCAGTTATATGTTGCTTTCTCTCGAGTTCGAAGAGTGTGTGATGTTAAAGATAAAGTTGTAAATACTCCATCACAAGGGAAATTAGTCAACCACTCTGAAAGTGTTTTTACTCTTAATGTGGTATACAGGGAGATAATAGAATAAGTTTAATCAATTTATCAATCATTGTTTTAATCAATGTTGTTTTTATAACATGTTTTTGTTGTTTATATATCATGTTTTTTGTTTTTATATCATGTCCTTGTTGATGTTAAATCATGCTGTTATTATTTATTTATTAATCAATTTATATATTATTTTCATATACATTTTACTCATTTTCTTTAATCTCTGACACTTCTATTATAGAGAAATGGCGAATAGTGATATTAAAATATTTCTTCTAATTAATTTCCTTTCAATATGCATGAATCCGTGCACCGGGCCACTAGTACATAAATAAGTGTAGTTAAGTATAACATTTTTTCAAAGAATGAAGTTTACTATATCTATTTGCTTAAAATTTTAAATATGAGAGATTCAATCAAACTTTCAATTTTATTATTAATGGTCTATAACAGTGATGGCGAACCTATGACATGCGTGTCAGAGGTGACGCACGAACTCAGTTTTTTGGTTGATTTTTCTTTGTTAAATAGCATTTAAATATATAAAATAAATATCAAAAATATAAGTCTTTGTTTTACTATGGTTGCAAATATCAAAAAATTTCTATATGTGACACGGCACCAGAGTTAAGTTAGGGTTTTTCAAAATGCTGACACGCCAAGCTCAAAAAGTTCGCCATCACTGGTCTATAACATAGTAAGTAACCAGAGCATCAAGACATATGGTTTTATGTTCCAAAGAATTCCTTTGCTATCTAACCATACACTATGAACATGCATTAAGTTAGGTTAAATTAGGCTTAAATTCCAGACCAATATCTAAAACCTATAGGCAGCTCTGTTACAAAAAAAAATTGTTAAAGTAGTAAAATAAAAAAAAGTAATCAAAATGAAAAATATAATTAAAAATAATGAAGAATGGAAATTAATGACACTATTACATAACATGCATTATTATATAACTATATTAAGTATTTGTATTCATTTTGTTATGCCTAAACAATATTAATTATAAAATATCTGTAATTTTGATATTTAAAATATTATAAAATCATTTTAACAAAAGCCTAAGTTATTTAACAGGCTTATTTACTAGTTTAAAGTGTTGCTTTTTCTTTATATTATTTTTCAGAAAGAGAAAGCCACTAAACTGGTTTAAAATACTACAATTTATTTATATTGCTATGACTACACTTTCAGTAAACATACATTAGTAATCTTCACCAATTAACAGTAATGGCTAGAAGGAGTAACATTTATATAGATCCTAATCAGATATTCATCTCAAAATGTTTAAAATTTAGATTTGCTCTACCTCTCAAAAAAGTTGTTGAAAATAAGTTGAATTTTAAGTCATGAAAATTCATGTGTCAAAATATTTTATCTTTTGGAAAAGAAGCGTACTTATTCTCTCTCTCTATCTATTTATCTCTCATAATTTTAATAAAAGAAACAATAAAAATACTTGTTTATTTGGTAAATAAAAGAAGAATTTTTCCATTTCTATATACCCATCTCACATCTTACTTTTATCATTTTGTAAAAACAAGAAAATAAGAAATGAGTTCAAAACACATATACATATGGAGAATACTTTGGCAAATGTATGGTTTAAAACTATTTTCTCCTTGCTGGTTATTACACAAAAGATATATATTTATAAATAGGCAGTTTCATTTACATCACAAAGCAGACTAGAATCTTAAAACTGACAAAAGTAAATTCGTGTTATTTGACATTGTTGTCTATGTGCAAGATCCAGTGTTCTTTCTGCCCTTTGTTTTGGGAAATCTCCTGGGATTAAATATCTTAAGTCTAGTGTGATTGTGACACCTTCTGTTCTACAAGCTCATCTATCTTAAAAGATAGCAAACTGCAGAGAATTAAGAAATTGATTTTTCCCAGTTTTAACTTAATGAAAAACAACCTGGTTTCAATCACACTGGAAGGTGAGAGATAGAGTTGCTTATTAAAATCTCTATACATTGGAAGTCAAGCAACTCTCTGTCTGTATAGATAAGATGTAACAGAAGAGAGTGGTCTCTAGTAAAATAAAACAAAACATATTGACAGGATAGACATCATTATGTCAAATGTGTGTTTTGAAATTTTCAAATAAAGGAATCACATAAGAAGGTTCATATTATGTTTGTTATTTAGGTCAGCAAAATAAAAGACAATAGATTTACTTGCAAAATTCTTTGATACGAAAGAAAAGATTTCAAGATATATAGAAAGAAACTAACCATTTTCTTAGTATACAGAAACCTTGACTTATATAAATTTGGCCAATAGATATGTCTGAATGATAAACTGACTAGAATTTTTGTGCCTCCTCAGTGGATGAAAGGGAGCCACTTTGTAGCCATTGAGTTCAAGTCTCTTTCTCCTAAGGAAATGTATTTTCTTTATTTTATGATTCTGCCCAGGAGGGTTAAAATACCCTTACCTACCCCATTTAAAGACAAATAAATTTTTAGTCTCTAGTTATGCCCAAATAAGTAGATCGTAGTAAGATGTTATTTAGCTAGAGAAAACCATGCTTTTTAGAATTCAATGCATACAAATTTTAAGACAAATTCTTTGTTGTTTGATGTTTTCTTTGATATGTTTATTAATATCATCAACATCAATTAAGAAAAATAAGTTTTGTTACTATGGATTTGTGATACAGAATCCAATATATGCAATTATTTTAGAACTAATTGTTCTTCATTTCAGTAAATGTACAAAGTCCAGAATATGACAAATAAATAGTGTTTTTCAAATTAAAATAGTATTTTCAAGATTTTTTAAATAATAAATTATCACGTTATAAATTGTATTTTACACACCACTAAACCTTTACAAAAAGAGAAAGAAAACCCTACACAGACATATATATGCCAAGAAATGCAAACTGACATTTGCTAAATGTTGCAACACTAAGTCATTTTTGTGCAGAATTCAGAATAAACTTTATTAGTCTGTACTTTTAAAAATAAGACATTGATTTGAAAGATTGTTGCTCTGCCCTGTTTGTTGTTTTTTTAATTGCTTGTTTTAAATATTTAAGCCTAGCCACTTGCCTTAAAGCTTGCAAATAACTTCCATTCTACAAATGACACACCTAATTGCATACTGAAAACCAACATGTGGGTGTTTTGAGTCCGAGTTTTTGTCTCACAAAAATCAAGAATGCAGTCACTGACAAAAATGATTAATGGGACCAAAGCTTATTGAAAAAAAAAAAAAAACAGTCCTGGGAAAGGAGTACCTAAGGATTCCAGGAGCAGCCCAGTGTCCAGAGCCTCCTTTCCATGTTACAGTCGGGAGTAGTTTAGCATCCAAGCGAAGTAAAGCCTAATAGTCCATGTGTGAAGGCCCACGTGGCCATAAACCAGGTGGGTGTTGGGGGATGTGTTTCCCCTGCAACAGGAATGTCAGGTATCCACTGTTGGCTGTGCCTCTGGAGAAGGGAAGGGGAGAAGCACAGGCTTTTTAATTTAGGGGGTGGAGGCAGTCTTCTTGGTTCCTGAAGGTTATCTGCAAGCTGACAGTCTTGGCAATATCCATACATTTTAAAGTTTAGGTCTCTGTGTGCACCCTTCCTTCAGGGCCCAGTTGGGGTGTCTTAGTAACTCCGCCTAGCTGGGTCTTTCGTTTCACTTCCTCCCATGATCCTGACCCTATCTACCTAACTTTTTTTTCTGTCCACTAAGTAAGGTAATTAGAAATGCTTTTGAGAAGTAAATGCTACAAAATAACAACTGAACTTCAGATACAAAAAGTTTGGGGGTCGATTTTAGGAGACTGGTTGTTATACATATTATAAAGAATACAGAATGGAAATTCAGATTAAGTTTTGTGATTAAATGCTACTATGAAAATCAGATTGTTTACTAAAATATTAGGTCTCAGAACCAGTACAAGTAAAGTCAATTTTGTGACTTTATGATAAACTTAAATATATTATTTACTATTTAAAACTGCTTGTACAATTAAGAACTTTTTACTTCAGCATGTCCTCAATGTAAAATACATAAACAACTTTGTAGCTGACTTTATTATAAAGTTTCAGCATCCATTCCTAAATGTCAATATAAATTACTTTGTTCATCTTTTTTTTTATATATTTTATTGATTTTTTACAGAGAGAAAGGGAGAGGGATAGAGAGCCAGAAACATCGATGAGAGAGAAACATTGATCAGCCGCCTCCTGCACGCTCCCCACTGGGGATGTGCCCGCAACCCAGGTACATGCCCTTGACCGGAATCGAACCTGGGACCCTTCAGTCCACAGGCTGACGCTCTATCCACTGAGCCAAACCGGTTCTGGCAACTTTGTTCATCTTAATACTCTTATTTTCACTGCTGATTTGCTTTATAAATGAGGAAATTAAAAGAAATTAAAGTAATAATAATTAAATATTAATAAAATAAACAACAATGTCTATGTTTTATTTATTAATATTAACAAAAATAAATTAAAATTTACATTTTTATTTACTTTCAAAATTAGGATTCTGCTATCTACAAGTGTTGAAATACACTTTTTAAATTAAAATATTTAAGCTTTAATATTTTGGCAAAAGCTTTGTATGTATATGTCTGTATGTGAAATAAAAAAATTTATGAATTTGTCTATGAGCATATAAAGTTATTCAAAGTAGAATCAATGGAAAATGCAATGCTGTCAGTGTCTCTAAATATAATTGTAAGGTATATATAATATAAACCAACATAATAGTGTATTAGAGGCTAATATCCAAAATATATAAAGTACTCATACAACTCAACAAAAGGAAGATCAACAATCCAATTAAAAAATGGGCAGAAGACCTGAATAGACACTTCTCCAAAGATGACATACAAATGGCCAAGAGGCACATGAAAAAATGCTCAAAGTCACTAATCATCAGAGAAATGCAAATTAAAACCACAATTAGATTTTACTTCACACCTGTCAGAATTGCTATCATCAACAAATCAACAAACAAGTGCTGGTGGGGATGTGGAGAAAAGGGAACACTAGTTCATTGATGGTGGGAATGCAGACCGATGCAGCAACTATGGAAGACAGTATGGAGTTTCCTCAAACATTAAAAATGGAACCTCCATTTGACCCAGGGATCTCGCTTCTAGGAATATATCCTAAAAACCCCAAAACACCAATCAGAAAGAATATATGCACCCTTATGTTCATAGCAGAGTTATTTACAATAGATAAGACTTGGAAATAGCCCAAGTGCCCATCAATAAATTAATGGATAAAAAAGCTGTGGGACATTTATAATGTCCCACAATGGAATACTATGCTGCTGTAAAAAAGAGGGACCTCTTACCCTTTGGGACAGCATGGATGGACCTGGAAAATATTATGCTAAGTGAAAGAAGACAAACTGAAAAAGACAAATATCACATGACCGCACTTATTTGTGAAATTTATTGGACAAAATGAATTGACCAACAAAATAAGACACAGAGCACGGAGGTATGGAACAGACTGATATACCTCGATGTGAGGTTGGGGGAATGAGAAGAGATAACCCAAAGAACTTATATGCATAGCCCATAGCAATAGGGTAGTAAAGACCTGGGGGTGGAGGGGGGTGGGGGGAGAGAGGGGTTGGGAGGAGGAGGGGAAAGGGCTGGAAATGGGAGATATCTGTAATACTATATTTTTTATAACAGAAAAAAATATATTTTCAAATGCAAAAATAGTATATTAATAACATTTTTAATCAATTTAAATTGAAATTAGTTTTATATATCTGTTTATACATCTTACAATGTTAAATAATACAATGAATCAATACAAATTCAGCAATGTTTTTCTTACAGGATTAACCAACTGTTTGGGTAGAGCAAAAGTTTTTAGTGTTGTTCATATTATAAACTATTATAGGATGATTGTAGAACTTTTTGATAATACACTTATAATTCTATCACCAGCCTTTGTCTTTGTATGCACATGTGTACTATAGTAAAAAATTGAATTCAGTCTTAACTGTTTACTCTTTGATTAACCACATATATAGTTAATAGTTATGTATCTTTTATGTTATTCAATTGCTTCTAAAACCACAGTTTGATTGAATTGCATTTTATTGTATGTCATAATATAATTTATTTTTAAAATATATTTTTGCATCACTTGAGTTCTCATATTTCATGATTATTAAAAACAATGTGATGAACATTCAGAAATATTTAAGCACAGCCATAATTTTAGGGTCGCTGAAGGAGGAATGAACAAGGCCAAAGGGGTAAATATTATGAATTTATTAGGTCATCTGGAAATCCAGATGGGCTGAGTACCAATGGTGTCAGCACCCAGGTAAGGGGAGTCAGAGATTTTTTTAAATATATTTTATTGATTTTTTACAGAGAGGAAGGGAGAGGGATAGAGAGTTAGAAACATCGATGAGAGAGAAACATTGATCAGCTGCCTCCTGCACACCTCCTACTGGGGATGTGCCCACAACCAAGGTACATGCCCTTGACAGGAATCGAACCTGGGACCCTTGAGTCTGCAGGCTGATGCTCTATCCACTGAGCCAAACCGGTTAGGGCTTTAAAGAACTCTATGTGGGCTTTTTCTGGGCGGAGAATTCTCTGGGCAGGTCTGGATCCTAGGAAGCTCCAGAGGGGCAGGATAATGGTCTTAGCAAGTGGAATATGGTCTTAGGGAAATGGAGTGTGACCTAAGAGAAAGGGCATGCCAGTTATGAAGTGGCCTAAAAGTCAGTTCCCGGGGGAGAGGGTATGAATTCAATTGTTTGATCAGCCCTAACAATAATTATTTTAAAACTAGTCCCATGGTGCAATATCGCGCATCGCGCACCGTAGGCCACCCGCCGCTTCGGCGGGAGCCTGCGGGAACTGCAGTGCACTGGTGGAGCTGCGCTGATTCCATGGGAGCCGTGTGGCTTCCATGGGAGGCAGAAGTGAGTCGCTGGCGCCCATGGGAGCTGAGAGGGAGCCGTGCTGCTTCTTAGGGAACTGGGAGGAACCCATGCTGATTCTGTGGGAGGCAGGAGGGAGCCGCGCTGGTTCCATGGGAGGCGGGCCCACCGTCTCCTCTCTGGGTCTGCGCTCAGCCACTGAGGCTGTGCTCCAGCCCCGCTGTCCCTGTCTGTGTCCGCTCTGGCTCCAGGGGTGCAGTGGCTCGCCAGCCCCCTGTCTCTGTCTCTGTCTCTGTCTCTGCTCCAGGCCTCACCTGAGTGAGCAACCTCCTCCTGTCTGGTCGTGACCCATCATGGTGTCCTGGCATAATTTGTGTATTTTCTCTTTATAGATAGATAGATGATAGATAGATAGATAGATAGATAGATAGATAGATAGATAGATAGATAATAGAATTTCAGAAGCAGAATAGAAAGCATAAGAATATGAAGTCTTTACATTTATTAATGCATGTATTCATTCATACTGCTACAGGCCCCTCTCACTGACACCAGAGAGAAGTTATTGGAGAGCCCTGTGTGGTAGAGGGAAAGGGCTCTCCTCACCTTGGTTCTTGTCATGCTCATATAAATTACTTTAAGTGGGAGACTCTGGTTGCATTGTGAAAAATCTAATTCATGAAGAAAGTAAAACGTGCAAATGCTTTAAAGGAGCAAGGCAATCAAATATATCATCTGGCTTATGAAGCTCAGATGGGCTCTCAGCTAATCTGAAGAGCGACTGGGTGGAGATTTTCTGCCTTATATACCCTCCTCTCTATACATAAAAAATCCTCTGGGAGATATCCTGGTACAGATGAAGTCTGAAGGTCTCCTCTTTTCTTAGTTATGGCTTTCTTTGAATTTATGAGAAGCACCTGGCAATTAAATCCTGAGGCTGCTAGCTTTTCTGTTTAAATAGTGGAATGAGATAAGACTGCACTCTTTCTTCCCCTTCCTCCCTGCTGTTTTAACAGCTCCAGGATGATTTGCACTAAGTAGTCTCTGGTTAGTGATAAGTTGAATTAGGAATCCTCCTGCTCTCCCCCTTCCCTTCACCCTCCTCTCCTTCATTCTTATGTGAGGAGGAGAGGTTTTAACCCTTTGTTCTCAAAAGAAGACCCTGCTACAATCTGCCTGCACAACTTTTTGGCTTGGTTTAATTTTCCTGTCTCAGTTTCCCTGTTCCACTTGCCCCAGAGTTTTCCAGTTTATCATTGTCCTACAACAATACTACATTTCTATGAGCCGTGTATAACATCATCCTTTTCTCTAAACCCTAAAAAACACTAGTTAGTGGTTTTCCTTTAAAATAATTTTCAGTTTGCTAAATAAACAAATTATCATTATTTAAAATGTGTTTTCACTTTTCTTGTGGATTTATTTATACAGGCTATTATTCACTTATATTTCATATAAAACGCCTTATTTATAATTTTCCTAACTATTCTCTATTTTAACTGTATTTTTGTTTGGATCATTTCTAAATTTAAAAATTTGGAAAATGCATTCTGTCTAAACAACTGAAACGTGGGGCTTGGGGTGCAGACTTTACTTCTCGTGGGTCCTTGTCTTAACGAAGTTTGAAGAATAAACTCATGGAAAAACAACTTTCTTTAATAAAAATGTAGAAGTTGATTGGAATCATATACAAACTTCATCTGGGCAGGGCTGTCCCCAAAGGGAACCCCCTGGGGAGGGGCCCCCAAATGTGAAAGGCCTGCTCTCTCTCTCTAATGGGAAAACATCTAAATAATCAGAGTCTACTGAGTCTCTTTATCTCCGGTTTATAAAGGCTGAAGCTCTTTGTCTGAACATGACCTTTTCTAATTGGTCCCTTTCCTTCTTTTGGGACCCCTCTGCTTTCCTCATTGGTCATTCTGCTATATAGTATTAGTTTCAAAGCTCAAAGCCCCCTCTGTCTCTCCCCTTATCTTGCAACATTCCTTCATCCTTTGTGAAATATGTTTCTTTCTTCCCAATATCATGTGACTTTTCTTTATCCTCTGTGAATGTATTCTTCCTCCCCCCTTATCCTGTGGCATTTTTCTGTCCTCTGTAAAAGTAAGATAAGCATTTTGGTGTCTCCAAGCCCCCATCTATGCATTCCTCTCCCATGGACCCTCTCTCAGTTGTCCTAGCCGGAGATGTTTTATTACCCCTATGGCTCTTTCAGCTGCTCAGGTCAGGGATGCTTTTGATCTACCTTAAGGCCATTTTAATCGCTCAGGCCCAAAAATGCCTCCATCCTTCCTGTCTGCCTAATTAAGCTAGCTAGCTAACTCTTATCACAATCCTATATAATAAAAGCCTAATATGCTAAGTGTCTGGTTGTCTGATAGGCCATTCAACCAATCAAAGCATACTATGCTAATGATATGCTAAGGCTGCTCAATTGCTCACTATGACATGCACTGACCACCAGGGGGGAGATGCTCCGACTAGTAGGTTAGCTTGCTGCTAGGGACTGGCTGATTGGGGATGAGTGAGATGGGCTGGACATGCCCTGGAGCCCTCCCTCCCATGGTCCCTCCCCAGCTAGCCAACCTGCCATGTCCCTCCCCAGCCACGATTGTGCACCGATGGGGTCCCTCGGCCTGGCCTGCACCCTTTCGCAATCGAGGCTGAGGAACCCACCTTCCCTGAGTGCACAAATTTCATGCACTGGACCTCTAGTAATTAATATTATCCTTAGAATCAACTTCTTCACAATGAAAATATAAATATTTAGCTAGATATTCTTCTCTGAATTGGTTTCTTTTCTCTTTTTTATTTAGATTTTTAACTTTCCTAGGATTAATTTTGATATATAAGAAATATCAACCACATTTTTCCCAAATATCACCTTTTTTCAAATCAAGATTTTATTGATTAAGAGGCCCAGTGCAAGGATTTGTGCACTGGTAGGGTCCCTTGGCCTGGCCTGTGACATCTTGCAATCTGAGACCCAGTTTTGGTCCAATCCCTACAGGCCAGGGCCTCTAGTATACATATAAGATCTTTGGTTAATCTTTTCCCAGCCTACCCTCTTCCTCCTTCCCTCTGAGATTCATCAGTCTGTTCCATGTTTCCATGCTTTGTGCTGAGCATCTTCCCCGTGGTGGTCAGTGTGCATCATAGCTACTGGTTGAACAATTGAATGATTGAATGGTCACTTAGGCTTTTATATATATAGATTACCTTTTGTTAAATGATTTATCATGTCCTCAATTATTGTATCCTCAGGAATTTTTCTGAACTTATCCATTATTGATTATTACTTTGAACTTCGGAATTTCTCTGTTAGGGAGGAGTTTGATTTACAGTGCCTCAAATTAATTTATTAATCTGGGCAAATAAAGTAACATACAATATTATTTAGTACCCCTATTCATCTACATGTAATTATTCTTGTTTTTCTTTCTAATATTTATAAAATATCAGTGTACTCTGAATGTGATTTCCGTCATGATGGCAATGTAGGAGAAAAAATACATCTGGAAGTATTTGACGAGAATTTATGAAGGTGAAAAGTTGCTAATGAGACATAAAAAAGTTAGGTAGATAGGGGAAGGACTATGGGAGGAGGAAATTAAATTTGGAACCCAGCAAGAAGGAGTTACTAAGACACCCCAAGTAGGCTGGGAAGAAAAGGTGTGTGGGAGAGGCATGAACTTTAAAATGCATGGATATTGATCAGACAGAGTTGGCAGATAACCAATCAGGAACTAACAAGACTGTCTCCACTCCCTGGATTAAAAAACATGGGCTTCCTCTCACCCTCCCCTTCTTCTGGGCACAGCATACAATGGATACCTGACATTCCTATTGTGGGAGGAACACATCCCCCATTGCCCACGTGGCTTATGGCCACTTGGGCCTCCACACATGGACTATTAGGCTTTAATTAGCTTGGATACTAAACTACTCCCAACTGTAACATGGAAAGGAGGCTCTGGACACTGAACTGCTCCTAAATGCCTGCTGCACCTTTTCCAGGACTGGCTTATCTGAATAAACTTCGGTTCCATTAATCGAGTTTTGTCCATGACTTCATTCTTTGATTTTTGTGAGAAAAGAAACTCAGACTCAACATCCCACATTTTAGTTTCACTGGGATCACAAATGCGTATGCATATCAGGGGAGATTGAATTTTAGTGTGATTGGTGTACTGGGAAAAACGTTCCAAGGATGCAAAATTTAATGAAAATTTGAACTTACACTATGATTGGCAATGTAAATAGCTGGTGTTACAGAATTTTAGGCAAAGAGAATAGCCTATGCAAAAGCTAAAATGTTGAAAACAGCTCTTTGAATAAAAGTGAATCTGATGTTTAATGGGAAAAGGAGGTTGAATCAAATTGATGTCTGAGATGTGTAAAGATACTAGATAATAAAGGATCAAGATAAGTATGGTAAGGTGTTTATATTTTATTTAATTAATTTGAATTTAATTAAGATTAGTAGCTGAATTTCTTTCCTTTTTTGGATGTTCCTTTGAAAAGGAACATTTACCAATTGTATATTTTAAAAAGTTGGTGCCAATATAATAGATAGTTTTACAATGTATATTTGTACAATGGATGTAATATTATATACTTTATAATGTTAATGACAGTATAGAGATCTTACTGATTTTTGTGATCTGACTATGTAGTACTAGGTCTGCCTCTTTGAATTTATTACATTATCAATAGCTTTGAAATGATAATATGCAATTGGTGGGCATCTTTATTTTGTTCTTTAATGGATATGCCTCTTGTGTTTTGATTATTACATTAATTTGAGTGTTGGTTTAAGACACATGATTTTTACTATAATATAGACATTTTTTCTTCCATAATCAGAGTTGAATGATGAATTTTACTCTAGTTTTTTATTCCTTAACTAATAAATATCATAATATGCATTTTTTTGTTGTTGTTGTAATCCTCACCCATGAATATTTTTTCATTGATTTTAGATAGAGTGGAAGGGAGGGAAGGAGAGGGAGAGAAAGATAAGGAGAGAGAGAGAAACATCAATGTGAGACACAATGTTGGTTGCACAAGCTCCCTGACTGGTGCTGGAGATGAAATCTGTAACCCAGGTACGTGCCCTTGATCAGGATTCAAACCCTAGACCCTTCAGTGTGAGTACTAATGCTCTAACCACTAAGCAACACTGGCAAAGGCTACAATATGCAATTTTAATATATATTGAAACAATCATGTTCTCCCCTTTGATTTATTGATGTCCTTAGTATACTCTAAATAATGAACAATTATTATTTTTCTGAAATATAAAGTACTTACCCATATTTTATTTTTAAATGTACTAATAAGTTTATATTTCTGTTATTTTTGTTTTTTCCCCCTTTAGTATTTGTTCCAGTTTATGCTGATCTCTCAGCCTAGAATATCATTCATCTGCTGTCTCCTCATTCTATTCTTAACTTTTGTTCATGTTTATTTTCTTAGCCTTTCCATTACATTATGGGAAACTCTCCTTTGACTTTCTCTTCATTGACATTTTTAGAGAAGCAATTCCAATCTTCAACATCTCTATTGCTCTCAGTTTTGAGTTCTAATTTCATTGCCTTTATATTGTAACTAGAGGCCCATTGCATGAAGAGATTCGTGCAATAGGCCTTCCTTCCCCTGGCTGCCAGCACCGGTTTGCCTCCTGCATGCAGGACCCAAGCCTTTGGTCCAGCTGAGTGGAGAAGCCAAGCTTCTTCAGTCTTCAGTCTTCAGTCTTCAGTCTTCGCTCCATGCCTGTGTATGCAAATTAACTGCCATCTTTGTTGGGTTGATTTGCATAGTTGCTCTGTTTGGCTGGTGGGCGTAGTGGAGTGACACAAATTTGCATGTCTCTCTTTTATTAGTGTAGATCTTTCCTTTAAATTTTATGACAAAATTGGCTTTGTATCTAGTAAGAAATCAGGATTTTTTTTTCCTTTAGTAGATGGATTGGACAGTACAATAGATTCTTTTTAGAAATGTGCTTTTACTGCTCTTTTTTTCTTTTTGTCTAGCTTTTCAATATATATTTCCTCAGTTCCAACTCATTTTGTTGTTTTCTCCTTACTCTTGATTCAAATGAGATATTTCCAAGATTAGTGGGTGATTAGTGACTTGACAATTCAATCTCCTTAACTAGAAATTTTCCATTTGTGCATGGAGAATTTTCCTTTTTAAAGTTGATGCTGGATCTCAGGATGCTGGAAGCAGCGCTAAAAACTTTCAAAAGGCCCAATTATTAGCAATTTTAGACTTAGTACAATTCTACTCTCCCAGATAACATTTTCTAATAATCAAATAGACTAACTCTTAATAACTCCTAAAGTATGAGTAAGTGGAATATGATAAGCACAATTTGCCAATATGTAAAACTATTCAAAATTTCTGCTGCCACTACCCCATTTACTTTGGGAATAACCACTGTAGAATACTGCAGTTTTATCAGGCTGTCCTTCATCTTGCCCAGTTTTTTGTTTTACTTTTTATTTGTTATCTCTTGTAGACTTTTTTCTATTACTTAGGGGGGGGGTTATTAGATAAGAATGGGTGGGTGTGGAAATCCAATATTTCTCATAATATTTTGCAAGTTATAGAGAGGAACTATAGTAACCCAGTTTTCCTGATGATGCAGTTCATGTGTCTCTGTCCTATATAATAAAGAGCTAATATGCTAATTAGACTGAACAGCAGAACAACTGTCCAGACAACCTTCCTGAAGAAGCCTGGGCTGCGAGGGCCTGCAGAGGCTGCATGGGCCAAGTTCCTTGCACGAATTTCATGCATCGGGCCTCTAGTATTATATAATTTATTTTGTTGCATGGTGCAATGGGTTTTCCCTTATATGCATAGGGTTACCCTAAATTTAAACTTAGGGAGATTTTATTCAATACAGTTCCATCTGTCTTAGAGTAATGCATGTTCCCTGAGGTTCTAAGAGTGTTCTCCACCAAACTTCTTTACTTTTGGTATAAGTTTCTTTTTTTAAAATCTGTAAGTTTAGTCACTAAGAGGAAATTTGGAAAAATTTGTACTACTACTGGCCAAAATCCAGGTGTTTTTCTCAGTAATTAAACTTTCTGAAATAATTGCTAGTGAAAATAATGAAATGAATAGACAAACAAAAGACCTAATTATTTCCTGTCAAATATGCTGCATTAACTGTTACTTTTTTATCTTTTGATGTTGGTTATGATATTTCATTCATGCAGAAAATTTTATGCAGACAAATTGCAAAAGCTTTTTACCTTGGAGTTTCCAGGTTTTGTGATGATGCTTAGAGAACCTTTTCTTATTCTAAGATAATAAAATGCATCCTACATATTTTCTAGTTATTACATGAATTCATTTTTATAACATTTATATGTTGATCCACCTGAAATGGAAAACTATGGAAGTTGAAGAAGGCTATACTGATTTTATTATTTGAAGTGGGCAGCTTGAATTTTGGTACCATACTTCTGGTACCTTTTGTTGGTCTGTTTTTATTTGTTCACATGAAAATGTTTATTATTTATCTGATTTTATTACCTAAGATCAAACTCTTCAGTTTATGTAAAAATAAAAATATTTGTCTTATTTTTCTATTCCTAAAACATCAGCATTAAAAAATGGTAGTAAAATACAGACCAACCCAGCTATTAGAAAATCCAGGTTCTAGTTCTAAAACTGTTATTTGCTAGTTGTTGGACCTTTGGCCAGTTCCTTATTTTGTGCAACTTAGAGCCTGTGTACTTTGTTAGAAATATTACTCATATTATTTTATTTTATATATTGACCCCAATTTATTTTTCTTCTATCTTAATCTAAGGCATTCCACATATTCTTTCATCATACCGTTTTCTATATAATTTTGCTGAAGATCTACCACACTCTTTTTATAACAATCCAGCTAAATATAAACTCACAATTCAAAAGGAAAAAATAATTGGAATTGAACCTAATTGTTCCAAGTGTGTTGTTCTTTTACATCAAACCCATGTTAGATAGAACACAGCATAAATTCATGGAAGAATAATAAGAAGGAGAAGGAAGAGGAGGAGGAGGAGGAAGAGAAGGAGGAGGAGTAGGAGGAGGAGGAGGAGGAGAAGGAGGGGGAGGAGAAAAAGGAGGAGGAGAAGGAGGAGGAGGAGGAGGAGGAGGAGGAAGAGAAAGGAGAAGGAGGAGGAAGAGAAGGAAAAAGAAACACTGGAAAATATTATAAAATTCTTAAGTAGAAGAGAAGAAATGTCACTTTATATTTTTAAAACTTTTGTTTTGTACCTTAACTAATGTCATCATAGAGCATATCTCTTATACATAATAACCTTGACTATATGTCACAAGGTTTTTCTTATTCTTTATAACAGCAAAAGAGCTGCAAAGCTCCTTAAACTTGCTAAGAAATTTAATTATATTTTGTCATCAATAATTTATGGTCCAAATTATACTAAATTGGCAGCTGCTAATGTGAAGTGCTAATGAAATCAGGCCAATTCTAACCAAATCAGGCATAAAATTATATTTTAATAAAGTTTGATTTCACTTCCTATTACCCTTTTCTCTTTATCATGCATGCCTGAGTTCTATGTGTAATTTGTGTACATACATGCTGAGTTTTATGGCTTTGGTAACTTAGAAACCCATTGAATAGAAGATAGTAGTATACTGGTATATAGGAATAAACTAATAAAAGTTAAAATACACACACATAGATGGTGATGAAAATCCACTGCTTAAAAAATAGCTAAAGAGCCAACATAGAAGAAACAACATATGCCTTTTCAAATTCTCTATATTTCTTTTGTAGGATTAAAAATCTGACTAGCCTACTAGCACTAAATCCTATATAATAAAAGGCTAATATGCAAATTGACCAAACAATGGAACAACTGGTCACTATGACATGCACTGACCACCAGGGGGCAGATGCTCAAAGCAGGAGCTGCCTCTGGTGGTCAGTGTGCTCCTACAGGGGGAGTGCTGCTCAGCCAGAAGCCAGACTCATGGCTGATGAGCACAGCGGCAGTGGCGAGAGTCTCTCCCACCTTCACAGCAGTCGGACATGGGAGCCCGAGGTCTCCCAGACTGCAAGAGGAAGCAGGCTGGGCTGAGGGATCCCCTGAGTGAACAAATTTTGTGCACTGGGCCTCTAGTATTTATAAAAGAGGAGAAATTAAGGAAAAAATGAAGAAGGTATCCTTTAGGCCAATGAAAGATAGCTAAATAAATTCAGCATACCTCTTTTTATAGAAAATGGGGGTTTGGAATTTAATATCAGAAAACTACAATATTATATTTTAAAATGTATATACATACTAGCTAAGGATTGTGAATAGTAAAGTTATAGGTAGATGAATATATCCAAAGCTCTTACCACTTTCTCAAAAAAATAACAAACAACACTACACAAAATGCAAGCTTTTAGCATAATTCCATATATACTTCCATCAAGTATTTGAGGAATATTTAAAAAATTTACAACATGAAATACAACAGTAAAAAGAAGGATCTCCTATCCTTTGAGATTGTATGGAGGGACCTGAAGAGTATTATGCTAAATGAAATAAGCCAGTCAGAGAAAGACAAGTATCACATGATCTCACTCACATGTGGAATCTAATGAACAATATAAGTTGATGAATGAAATAGATCCAGGGACATAGAAGCATGGGACAGACTGTCAAATCTCCAAGTGAAGGGGGAGGGGTGGAGGTAAAGGGCGTTGGGGGAATGGGGGAAGGGAAGAGATCACCCAAAGAACTTGTATGCATATATGCATAACCCATGGACACAGACAATAGATGAAGGCCTTGGGGGGCAAGGAGGTTTCAGGCTAGAAGTGGTCAATGGGGGAAAAGAGGACATCTGTAATACTTTCAACAATAAAGATTTTTTTTTTTTTTAGGAATATTAATAGGGGAAAATCCAAGAAAAAATGAAAACTGACTAAACTAAAATAAATAGAAGAAAAAGGCAGAAGAATAGAAGAAATGATGAATAAATTATAATTTTTTCAATAACAAGTAGATTTGATTGAAAACTTAGTAAGGACAAGTAAAGAAAAATAGTAATGCAAACTAGAAAATAATGTAAAGAAGAAAAAAAATGTCAGATATCATGCTTAAAATGAAAGATAGGCAAACAAGATCTATCATATCTTTAACTGGATTTTCTGAAGAAGCCAACCAAAATAATGAAATAGACCTACTATTGAAAACTATAATCCAATTTTTTTCTGGAAACAAAGGAATGTATAAATCTACATAATGAGTGGGCCAAGGATGTAGCAAAGAAAAAATGATCTGCCAAATCAATTTTTAGCTATTTCATAGAAAATTTATTAAACTTTACAGTTAAAAAAATATGTCCTCAGGCTTCCTAAAAAGGACGAGATTTAGACTGACATAGAATTCACCAGATATGAAACATTTTACAAAGCCTTTTCACAGAAAGATTGTATCAGTGATTTGAATCTAGCTTAGCTGTCTTGCAAGTGTCAGTGCAATAAACAACTATTTTCACTCAAGTGACCAAGGAATTCTTTACCTGTGATTCATTATCAATCTATTTACTAAAAGAGAAGCTCCATCACCAGAAATAACTGGTGAAACTTTAGAAAAAAGATTAATTGTGAGCATTTATTTTAATTGAAGACTAAAACAAGGTGGAAAACATTTTTTTAAAAAGTATTTTATGTTGCATGCTATACATAATGTCATATTTTGTGCTATATATTATAACAAAGAATAAACAATATTAAAATAAAATCAATTAAATTTAATAAATAATATTTAAGATTTACATTTACATATTATATTTAAATATTAAGAATTGAAATAAAAGAGAAAGGGAAATGTTGAATAAGCTCATGAATTACAATATAGGTAAAATTTAGAGTTAAATTATATTACTTTAAATTGACAAGCTGTATTGTAAAAGGTTAAATTATAAAAAAACAAAGTGTATTTAAAACTTTTTTAAAAAGATTATTGGACTAAAGTGGAACTAAATACTAAAAATCAAGAAATTCATAGAAATAATACCACTGACTATCATTGCAATTCTAGGAATTTATACTGAAAACATGCCTCCAACAATATGAAAATAGATATTTTCAAGATTATTCTTCACAGCATTAATTGTAATTACAAAACCTTTCAAACAACCTTAGAACCCACGTATAGGATATTGGTTGAAGAATCTATGGTATATCCAAATATTGTAGAAGTATTTATCTATTTAAAAAGTTTGAAATTGTGGGGGTGATACATAGAATATATTGTTAGATGAAAAGAAACAAAGTGCAAAAGAGAATCTATAGAATGTTAGCTTTTGTTAAAAGAAAAATGAGAATATATATATATTTGTGTAAAACAACAAAGGACAAATAAACCAGATAATAAAAAGGTTAGTTTTTAATAAGGATAGTATGGAATTAATGGAAAGGGTGGGTATTTTAATAGTACAGTATGTAGGGGGGAATGACATATTTATGAGTATAATTTTTGCTTAGTTTTACAGTTTAGAAGATAGTTTTTCACAAATAAAAAAAATAAAATCAAGAAGAAATGGTATATATAAAAAAAGAAGCAAATTAGCTTAGCTAATTTCAAATGACAAAAGAACCACACTGCAGGGGGAAAAATACGAGTCTTGAACACAGTATTTTGACTATGAAGTCTCAGGCTAAAAGCAAAAGATCTATAAATAACTGTTGAACTTTCTATGTAAATTCTGTTTTTGACACTAATATCAATTAATAAATCAGATGTTACTTGATATATCTTCAAAGAGGGCCAATAATAAACACATTGTTGATGTGTTACTGACAAGAATACTTCACAGAATTCTTGGAATATAAGGTCAGTGATTTTAATTTAGTCTTTGAAGATCCTATTGGCCCTTTGACACAATTTTCTTATTAGCCAGTGAAAATTGTCATTTTTATGCACACATGATAGCACTGTCCTAAGGAATTACCCATAGGGAACAAATCAAACTTTGCAAGTAGAAGTATATATAACGTTGAAAGCAAATGATCAAGTTATGTTTAATTATCCAATGATAACACTCATTTATTATATGCTGATATCTATTTTCAGTTTTAGAAGAATGACTACATTTGTAAATTGCATTTCATAGCACCTTTACATTTACTTTTCAAAACACATATGGTAGCTTAATCTATGCAAGAACAAATAAATCAAATTAAATGAAATTAAATTTATTAGTATGCATGAGGGTTTTCCGAAGTTCAGTACAATCAATTAACAAATTTATTTTGTAAGTTAAATGCTTATTCTAGTTTTTAAAAAGTGATATATCAAAAGGAGTATCTGAATAAATTAAGCTTAATGAATCTGAAATACTATACTAATTATACTCATTTAAGTAAATGTCTTTATGATGGTGCTTTCATAAAAATATTTATGAGATTTAAATAATCACCAGAATGCTATAATTAATGAATTTTGAATCCACATTATGTAGTATGTACATACTTTCACAGAAATGAAAATTTAAGTCTTGGGATACTTTGCTGGACAAATGAATACTTAGTGGGTATACTTAAAAAAAAATTGCTAGGTGTTGATGAGGTATGTGTGGAATATTTGTAATAATACATATACCTTCATACCCTATATAATAAAAGACTAATATGCAAATTGACCAAATGGCAGAATGACTCATTGCTATGATGCACATTGACCACCAGAGGGCACATGCTCAACACAGGAGCTGCCCCCTTGTGGTCAGTGTGCTCCCACAGGGGGAGCATTGCTCAGCCAGAAGCCAGGTTTGCCAGTGGGCTCACAATTGGTGAGCACAGTGGCAGTGGCGGGAGCTTCTCCTGCCTTCACGGCAGGTGGACACCCCCCGAGGGGTCCCGGCCTGAGAGGGCACAGGCTGGGCTGAGGGCCCCCCCACCCCAGTTCACAAATGTTGTGCACCAGGCTTCTAGTAAAGTTATAAAGCCATACATTTACACTTCATAAAATTTTCTTGCACAAAGCTTTCAGATATTACTAATACTCTAAGTTCTTTGCTTTAAAATTGTTTTGAAAAGGTAAATTTTTTGGTATACTGTTTTCTCCAATAAATGGCAAATACCTCATTATACTTAGAATTATTTATTGCAGGGTCCTGAATTTCCTAGGAACCTCTTCATACATCTTATAAATATTTTCAATATTAATATAGTCATAGTTCTTTATCCTAAATAATTCAATCTGGGGTTAAGATTTTGTTGCTAATCTTTTCCATTTTTAATCCAGGACATTTCAATTAATCATGGGATTCTTTGACATCTGGCATTTCACCGTGGTCCTGTCAGCAATATTCCTGTCCTTCACTACAGTGGACATCTGTTGTTTTTGCTTGCCTAACAACTTCTTAAAAAATATCACTCCTCAGGAGAGAACCAAGATGGCGGCATAGGTAAACACCTGTACTTGCTGCCTCCCACAACCATATCAAAATTACAATTAAAATACATAACAACTATCATCCAGAACCATAGGAAACCTGGCTGAGTGGAAGAACTACAACTAGAAAAATAAAGAAGAAAGAGCATTGAGACTGGTAGGAGGTGCAGAAGCATGGAGGTGCAAAGGTGCAGAAGGGGCTGGCACCTGAGTGTGCCACTTTTTATTGGGAGGGAGATATAAGTTCCCATGTGCTCTGAGCTCCAGTGCCGGGCGAGACATTGGGGGACCCAGACACATATGGGGATAAACTGGATTGTCTGACATCGGGGCAGGAATGCAGGGGCAGCTTTCTTCCAGACGGAGGTGCATGCAGCAGTGGTCAGGCCTCTCCATGCAATACTGACCAGACCCATTGCTGTTTGCTCCTCCCTAGAGATTCCCTGAGACTCCACCCCACCCAATTTGCAATCCTACCCAAGCTGTGCACTTTGGCTTTTGCATATGAATGGCCTGTCATTTCTCAGCCTAAAACCTGTCAAACTGCAGCTGGGTCAGGGAGCCCCAAAGCTATCTAAAGAAGGCAAAGGCCAGCACTGCAGCAGCCTGCCTTGCTTCACAGCTGGGCCTCATTTGGGCACTTCCAAACCCCATGCAAAGAGGAGGAATCTGCAGATCTCTCTGTAGCTCCTGCTGGGTGGCCCAAGGCAGTGGCTGACTTTGCACCTCCATGGAGATCCAAGAGCCAGTGTACCCAGTGGTTAGTGTGAGACAATACCAGATTACAACTCTTCAAATCCATAAGTGACACACTCAAGGGGAAGACTCAGTGAGCACAAAAGCCCCACTGAAGCAAGTTCTGCCCCATAATGGTGACTCTTGCACAGCAGTTCTTCTGTTGTAGACATAGCTGGTCCTCCCAGCCAATTGGCCTGGAGGTAAACAAACACAGGGAAGCAGTCAAAAGGCAGAGCAAAGAAATGTATCACAAATGAAAGAAATGGAAGAAAGCAAACGACTGGATATAGAGGTCAAAACCACAGTTATAAGGTTACTCAAGAATCTTCTAGAAACCTCTGAGGAAAGAATCTTAGTGAGAATGCCAAAAAAAAAAAAAAAAAAGGACCAGTCAGAAATTAAGAATACACTGACTGAAATAAAGAATAATACGGAGATTCAAAAATAGAGTAGAGGATCCCAATAATCAAGTCAAACATTTGAATACAAGGAAGCAGAAAACACCCAACCGGAAGAGCAAAAAGAAAAAAGAATCCAAAAAATATGAAGATAGTGTAAGGAACCTCTGGGACAACTTCAAGTGTACCAACATCCAAATTATGGGGTGCCAGAAGAAGAGAGAGAGCAAGATATTGAAAACCTATTTGAAGAAATAATGACAGAAAACTTCCCCTACCTGGTGAAAGGAATAGACTTACAAGCCCAGGAAGCACAGAACCCCAAACAAGAGGAATCCAAAGAGGATCACACCAAGACACATCATAATTAAAATGCCAAGAGCAAAAGACAAAGAGAGAATCTTAAAAGCAGCAAGAGAAAAACAGTCAGTTACCTACAAGGGAGTACCCATATGACTGTCAGCTGATTTCTCAACAGAAACTATACAGGGCAGAAGGGAGTGGCAAGAAATATTCAAAGTGATGAATAGCAAGAACCTACAACCTAGATTACTCTACTCAGCAAAGTTATTTAGAACTGAAGGTCAGATAAAGAGCTTCACAGACAAGAAAAAGCTAAAGGAGTTCATCACCACCAAACCAGGATTATATGAAATGCTGAAGGGTATTCTTTAAGAAGAGGAAGAAGAAAAATGTAAAGATAAAAAATTTTGAACAACAAAGTGACAACAAATACATATCTATAAACAAGTGATTCTAAAAATCAAATGAATAAAAAATATGATGAACAGAATAAACTGGTGAATGTAATAGAATCAGGGGCATGGAAATGGAGTGGACTGACAATTCTTGGGGGAGGGAAGGGAAGTGGGGGGTGCAGGAAGAGATGGGACAAAGATCTTGTATGCATGTATGCAGTACCTATGGACATGGACAGTGGGGTGGCGAGGGCCTGGGGTGGGGTGGGGTGGGAACCAGGTGGAGGGGAACTATGGGAGGAAAAGAGGGATATCTGTAATAATCTGAACAATAAAGATTTAAAAAATATATCACTCTTATTAATAGGGGGACTACTTTCTCCTGAAATACTTGCATTTTATTATTTCTGGTGAGACCAATCACACTTGCCTTTTCCAGGAGTGGTTTGAAGACAATCCACTCTCTTCATCATTTATATCCAGTTGCACCTTAAAGTATGTTTACTCTAACTATACATTCACCCTAGGTGTCCATGATTCCAGCAGTTTTCACTTTCTAAAGTAACTTATAAGAGGAAGTTTGTTTTGTGTGTGTGTGTGTGTTTTTAAGAAATAAGCCAGAGAAAGATAAGTATCATATGATCTCACTCATATATGGAATCTAATGAACAAAATAAACTTCTGAACAAAATAGATCCAGAGACATAGAAGCATGGAACAGATTGATGAATTTCAGAGGAAAGGTGGTGGGTGGGTGGGGAGGGTGGGGAGTGATTAATCCAAGAACTTATATGCATATATGCATAGCCTATGGAAACAGACAATAGAGTGAAGAAGGTCTGGGAGAGATGGTTGTGGGGTGGAGGGGGTCAATGGGTGGAAAAAAAAACCCAAAGGGACATCTGTAATACTTTCAACAATAAAGATAAATTTTAAAAATATATATAATTTGTGCCAGTACAGCTGGCCAACTCTTCCACTACCCATTCTAGACTGCCATCACCACAGAATCTCTCGTGAGTGAAATGGCTTAGGTGGTGGGGGATCCCAGATCTTCATCTCCGAGTGTTCTCCTTCTCTGGTGGTCCTTGGTAGCCAAGCTTTTCATAAGTTCAGGCTGCTCACATTTTAAATTTAAGGAGGACAGCACCAAGAGAAACCCTGATGGATGATCTAGAAGCCAAATGTATTATTTCCTTCCTCATTTTATAAGAACCACTTCACCATTTTCTGAAGAATAGAGTCCTTCCGTACAGCGGGTTTTGTTTTTATTTTGTTGATGGTTTCTTATGCTGTGCAGAAGCTTTTTAGTTTGTAGTTCCATTCGTTCATTTTTTTCCTTTGTTTCCCTTGACCAAGGAGATATATTGGCAAAAATATTGCTATCAGAGATGTCTGAGATTTAATGCCTATGTTTTCTTCTAGGATTTTTATGATTTCGTGACTTACATTTAAGTCTATTCACTTTGAGTTTATTCTTATGTATGGTGTAAGTTGGTGGTCTAGTTTCATTTCTTTGCATTTTATCTGTACAATTTTCCCAACACCATTTATTGAAGAGACTGTCTTTACTCCATTGCATGCTCTTGCCTCCTTTGTCAAATCCTAATGGCTCATAAAGGTGTGGGTTTATTTCTGGGCTCTCTGTTCTATTCCACTGATCTATATGCCTGTTCTTATGGCAGTACCAGGCTGTTTTTATTACAGTGGATTTGTACTACAGTGTGATATCAGGTATTGTAATACCTCCAACTTTGTTCTTTTTCAAGATTTCTTAGGCTACATGGGGTCTTTTATATCCTAAGAATTCTGAAACACCAATTCCAAAGAATACATGTGCCCCTATGTTCATAGCAGCATTATTTACTACAACCAAGATCTGGAAATAGTCCAAGTGCCCTCAGTAGATGAGTAGATAACACCCCCAATAGAATACTACACAGCCATAAAAAATAACTTTTACCTTTCACAACAGTTTGGATGGACCTGGAGATTATTATGCTAAGGGAATTAAGCCAGTAAGAAAAAGACAAATATCCTATGGTCTGACTTATAAGTGGAATCTAATGAACAAAATAAACTGATGAATAAAATAGGAATAGAGGCATGGATACTTGGAATAGGCTGATAGCTATCAGAAGGGAAAGGGGAGGGGAGACTGGATGAAATAAGGTGAAGGGATAAACCAAAATACGTATATGCATATCTAACAGTGTGGTGATGGCCAGAGGGAAGAGGGGCCAGAGCTGGATGGAGATGATCAAAGAGGGGGAATAGGGGACATCTGTAATAATTTTAACAATAAAAATAAAGTTAAAAAAACAGACAAACAAAACATAAGAAAAAGGATAGAGAGTCCTTTGCTCCTACCCAGATAGATTCCATTTCTTTTTCTGCTGGTCTCTTGTCACAAAGAATCCAAGGCAAAAGTTTGTAGTTCGGGCTTAATGTTTAAAAATATTCCATTTCCCCTGGTGAAAATATCCCTCTGTCAATAGGACTTCTAGACCCACCTAAGCTAAAGCCCTAGAAACGGAAAGTACTAATTCCATGAATTGGTCATTGGGAGTCATAGTAGGGTTATTCCTACTTCAAATTTTTGGTTCTCAGACCCATATGTTGTGTTTCTAATAAATCTCAAATTTGCCCATGTAAAATAGGTAATAATTTAAATTACTTAACTATGTATTTTGGAATATCAATTGTTTTCCCATTTCTATGAAGGAATATAAAACACCAAATATCGTATCTAATAATAGACAAACATGGTAATTGACCGTACCTTCACTACACCTCCCATTGGCTAATCAGCATGATATGCAAATTAACCACCAACAAAGATGGCGGATAATTTGCATACTGCAGGCAGGGCGGGCCAGCGCAAGCTGCCATCCGGGCCCCCGTGTGCTGCCTAAGCCCCGCCCTGAGCCGGGACCCCTGTGAACCCTCCACACTGAGGCTGGGGTGGCAACCTGGCAATGAGGCTCCATACACCATGGAATGATGGGTTTGCAGGACTGGCCCACAGCCCCTGCAGGTGGCAGCCCTCTTCTCTGTGTCTTGCCTTTGAGAGGGTTTAAGTGTTCCACCGGCCCGCTGAGTGTGCACAAAATGTCTGCAGTGAAACCAAAAGAAAAACCATCAGGAACTCTCCGTCCCCCCAGGCCTCTGGAGGGAGAGAGGAACTGCTGTTTGTCTCACTCAGTTACCTGATAGCACCGCCTCTCGCCTTCTCCACCGTGCATGTCCCCAGCCACATGGGAAGTGAAAGCTGAGAAGAGAAGGCAGGTGGGAGAAGCCAGTGGGAACTTCTCAGTCCCTTTTTCCTCTCTGGGGAATAAAATAGGAATCCATTAATGATTGCTTTGCTGACTAAGAATGTAGTTGAAATTATTCCTAAACCCCACCAGTAGAGGTTCTGAATTTATTGGTCTGTGTTGAGGGCAGAACAATCTCTCTCTCTCTCTCTCTCTCTCTCTCTCTCTCTCTCTCTCTATATATATATATATATATATATATATATATATATATATATATTTACAATCAAAATTTTTAAACAGTCTGCAGATGATTCTAATGTGCAGCCAAAGTTGAGAAACCCTAGTATATGACAAAGTGCAGACATTCAAATTTTTAATATATTTCATGTGATTAGATAATAAATATTTCATTGTAACAATGAATAAAATATTGAGTTAAAATTGAATATTAAATGGTGCATTGTTACTCATTTTAACATTTTTACAAAGGAGCAAAAGCTGTGAGATTCTGCCCTGGTTGAGGCTTTAAATTACTAAACACTACCTGGGTAGCATTTCTTTCAGTTGAAAATGGTAAACCTAAGACACTGCTGAAATATGATTAACGTGAATCAATCATAGGATGCTAAATACATTTGTGAGGTTAAAAATAGTTAAATGATAAGAAGAACATTACAAGAAATGATTCCCAAAGTAAATGCAACAATTCAAGATAGTGTTTAATTAAAAATATCTAAATTTGGTGGGAATTCTGACACAATAATTCTAGGAAACATTCTCCTAGGAGTATATATACTTGGCTATTCCATTTTGAAAAATTAACAGAGGCCTCAATTTATGGTAAACTTAGAGTCAGCCATATCTAATGACCTTTATCAAACTCTTCTTTGGGTTGACTGGGTTCCCTGGAAATCAAGGTCCAAAATCAGCTGGACTTACTTAGAGGAAGATGTAAATACCCAACTAAGTAAAGTGCAGGAACTATCTATGTTGCTCATTGAAAACTCAGAAGATAGTGTTTCAATATGAATACAAAGGGCCTGATAATAGAGAGAGCAGCAACTGAGCTGCATTTGGAGAGTTAGATCTTAGTAGATTAGCATCAGCAATGTTTTCCCAAATCTTCACTTAAATATGAAATTATCTTTTGCTCAGCTCTTCTTCCCTAAAGACATTGCTACCTGAGACCAAAATTTTGAGGCTTTCTTCTCCATGCCATATCTCCTTTCCTAAAACTGCATAACCTAATGTAAAGTCGTACAATAATATCTTTGAAAGATCAAACTCGAACAAGGTTAAGTAATGTTTAATCTTCCTGAACTTGTTTCCTACTTTTCAAAGCAAAATAATTACCTCATAATTATTATGAGATTTGAATTAGACAATATATTTTAAGTGCGTAGTATAGTGTCTGAAACAAATATCTACACTAATCAAAGACAAAGATGCTAATTGATTGTACCTTCGCTATGCCCAAGCCACACCCACGAGCCAATCAGAGTGATTATATGGAAATTTACCCCACCAAGATGGTGGCCAGCATCCATGGAGCTGGAGCAAGCAGGAGGCTTGGTTGTCCAGGCGATGGAGGAAACCAAGCTTCCCGCCTGCCCTAGCCGGCTGTGGCCTCCACAAAAGGCAAAAAAGTTTAAATTACAGAGGCTAAATAAATCCCACATACTTGCTTCCAGCCAGCCTCCACTGGGAGCTTGGGTGGCTGGGAGCTGTATCCAGCCTGCAAACAGCCATCGGCCCCTCACCCAGGCTGGCCAGGCACCCCTGAAGGGATCCCCACCCTGAAAGGGCTGTATCCAGCCTGAAAACAGCCATCAGCCACTCACCCAGGCTGTCCACACCCTCATGGGGTGAGGGTCCTTGCTGAGGGACTTGGCCAGCCTGCAAACAGCCATCAGCCACTCACCCAGGCTGTCCACACCCTCATGGGGTGAGGGTCCTCGCTGGGGGCCTTAACCAGCCTGCAAAAGCCATCAGCCCCTCACCCAGGCTGGCCAGGCACCCCAGCAGGGACCCCCACCCTGGAGGGGCTGTGGCCAGCCTGCAAACAGCTATCAGCCACTCACCCAGGCTGGCCAGACACCCCAGCAGGACCCTCCTCCCTGAAGGGAGTGTGGCCAGCCTGAAAATGGCCCTCAGCCCCTCACCCAGGCTGGCTAGGCACTCCAGTGGGAACCCCACCCTGATCTGGGACACCCTTCAGGGCAAACCAGCCAGACCCCACCCATGCACCAGGCCTATATCCTATATAATAAAAGGGCAATATGCAAATTGACCCTAACAGCAGAGTGACTAGGAATCACTGGTCACTATGACACACACTGAGCACCAGGGAGCAGATGCTTAATTCAGGAGCTGCCCCCTGGTGGTCTGCGTGCTCCCACAGGGGGAGCTCTGCTCAGCCACAAGCCAGGCTGATAACTGCCATTACAGTGGTGGTGGTGGGAGCCTCTCCCGCCTCCTCAGCAGTGCTAAGATGTCCGACTGCAGCTAGGCCTGCTCCCTGCTGACAAGTGGACATCCCCCAAGGCTCCCTGATGCCAGAGGGATGTCTGACTGCCAGCTTAGTCCCATTCCCCTAGGGAGCGGGCCTAAGCCAGCACGTGGTCATTCCCCGAGGAGTCCCTGACTGCGACAGGGCATAGGCCGGGCTGAGGGACCCTCCAAATTGCACAAATCTGTGCACTGGGCCTCTAGTCTATTATATATTCATTAGAGGCCCAGCCTGCGAAATCAGGCACGTAGTTCTCTGCTGTTCGAAGCCCCGCTCACCCGCCTGTCACCCTGCAGCACTCACTGTCCTGTCCACCCACCTGCAGCCCGCCTTGCTGCGATCGGAGTCTGTGGGCAGCGGGGGAGGGACCGAGAGGTGCTCAATGCACCTCATGGTGACTGGTCATTTGGTTGTCTTGGTCGTCAAGGACACTGGCTTTTCATATATATAGATTAGATGATAACTATTCTTAATTTTGTTATTATTGATAATAATTATTCACCATATAGTTATTTGGTTGGGAAAAAGTATTTAAGCCTTAATATAGCAAAAATATTCTATCTATAAAATAGCGGCTTTGCCCACTACCCAACCTACTGGTAAGTTTAGAAATTTAAATATTTCAGATGCTTTTAAAATTAAGATTATATTTGTAAATACTTCTATAAATTGTTGTTCAATTTGGATGAAATTTTGCTCATAAATCTAAAAGAAAACAACGTTAGAAAACCTTTTAAGAGTTGGCGCCTTAATATTTCTTAAGCTTTAGGCAAGTTTAGACCAGCTGGCATGGCTCAGTGGTTGGAGGTCAACCTATGAACCAGGAGGTAATGGTTCAATTCCGGTCAGAGCACATGCACGGGTTGTGGGCTCGATCCCCAGTGTGGGGGGTGGATGAAGCAGCCAATCAATAATACTTTCTCATCATTAATGTTTCTAGCTCTCTCTCCCTCTCCCTTCCTCTCTGATATCATTAAAATTATTTTTAAAAATTTAGGCAAGTTTAAAGTATTAAAACTAGTTTTCACTGCTTAAAAAATTATTTCTATAAAGTTAGTGGGATTCAGATTATAGCACAGCAATTCAGTAATTATGGTTCAGATGGTACTGCTATTCTTAGCTTATATTTTCATTTGTATATAACTTCATGACAAGTACCTTTTTGAGCTAAAATTTCTCACACTTTTCTAGCAAAAATAGAAACATTTTTGAAGATTGTTTGAATAAGCAACAAATCACCAACTGCTAGGATAAAAAGGGTTTTTTAGAAATGTGGTGAAAAAGTTTTACTTACTTTTTAATAACTTTTAACAGTTCTTTTCAACTTATATAATTTTAGACTTTGATTTTTATGCATATTTAAACTTTTCATTATGTACTATTAAATTAATGTACTGATTTTTTTAAATAACATAGTAGGGAATTCAGTGATTTTTAAAATAAATTTAATGAGGTTTTTATATGATGTCCATATATTTAAACAATAATGAATAAAACAAACCACTTATAGATTTTTTGCAAACATACCTGAAATTATATCATCGATTGAATTTTATGGTCTGAGATGTCATATAGATGTTATTCCCTGGAGAATAAATTCTTACATGGCAAAACTCCATGAATAATTCAGGATGGTAGCAGAGCCAGCAAAAGCCCAGAACTATGGCATATGGATCAAAGCAGAAGTTTTGGGTTACAAACTATAAGCACAGACTTGAGAGATAGAAAGTTGTGCCTTAAGATTTCCATAGTCATGCTGTGGGCACCAAGACCCAGGCCTTGTTGGCAGCACCAGGCAGCCAGTATTCCTCACTATCAAGAACCCAATTCTGTTTATGGAGTGGTGGGGAAAATCATGCTGAATAGTGAAGTTGAGTCTACTGCTGTGCTTCCTTCATCAGCATTGCTATGGCATCTGTGAAGGGACCTTCTAGGCTCCCTCATGCAAACACTGCCCTATATTTAGCACTTGCTCTTTGAAAATTCTGCTTGCATTTACTGTTCTGCATATTTGTCTGTAGTGAAGCATTTGTTCAAAAATTCAAACCAAATTTGATTTCTTACAAGCAGTATTAGTCTGTCCAAGTTCTGTTTCCCGTATTTTCCATAGCTATGTAGCCAGACTGGAAATAGTTAGGACTCCTTTCTGACCATCTCATGAAATTCTGAGCACGTTGTCAAATTTCCACTACCTTGTATTGGTCCATGTTACAATATAATAGTGATAATAATACCACCCAATAGCATGCTTACTCTTTACTTATAGTGTTTACTGTCTCTTTATTCAAGATCTATAGTCAGACAGTCCTTGGTTCACAGCCTACAGTAGGCAGAAAGATTCACACTTTTACTCCCAAACATGTACATGTCCGAATTCCCAGAACCTGTGAATATGTTCCATTCCATGGCAAAGAAAAATTGAGGTGACAAATAGAAATAAGGCTGCAAATCAGCTGACTTTGAGATGGGGAGATATTCCTGAGTAATCTGGGTTTGCCCAATGTATTTGCAAGAGGGAGGTAGGACAGTCAATGTCAAAGTGATGCAGCATGAGAAAGACTCAACAGGCCATTGCTGGCTTTGAAGAAGGAAGGGGAACCAAGTATTTCTGGAAGCTACAAAAGGCAAGGACATGAATTCTTCCCTTTAAACTACAGAAAAAAAACACAGTCCTGCTAACACCTTGACTTATGCCCCGTGAGACCCATTTTGAACTGCTGACTTCAAGAAATTTAAGAAAAAAAATTATTGTTGTTATTTTCAATTAAAAAGTTTATAAAAATTTGGTACAGCAGTAGGAAGCTAATACAATTCAGCTCTACAGTAATCAATGTTCATACTAGGAGCAAGAACAGAGACTATAGGAGAATATATAATTTCCTTAGAATGGCATTTTGATTATCAAATACTTGACAGGAAATGCATGTAGACTAAGAAGGAATAATGGCTTCTTTTTTGGAAAAGGGGCAAGGTACAAAGTAAGTCTGAACTGAAGGAATCAAAAAATAAATAATTGCAAATTGATGAAAGTAAAAGAAAAAAATCATTATTCTATGACTGAGCATTTTCCACAGGTATTATATATCATTTACCCACCTGATCTCTACAGAATAAGAATTCCTTAAAATATTGCATATACTCAGAGATGATACTATTATTGAGGTTAGGAAATCATGAGTACAGCACATATTAACCATTGAATTGATTGACTAATGCTTTAGCATCGTGGCTTTATTGCCAGAGTGTATTTGGGTATCACAACTCTGATTATCATATTTCCTTCATATCAGACTTAACATAAAGTTACTATGATCACTCTTAAATTCCCCTTTAATGTCTCATTTGTATCTCATGGTAGCAAATTTGATGCTGAAGGTACAACCCCGGGTTTATGGGCTGAATTGTGTTTACCTCAAATTTGTATATGGAAGTCCCAATCCTCAGTACTTCAGAATGTGACTTTACTTGGACATAGGGCCTTTAAAGAAATAAATAAGTTAAAACAAAGTCATTGGTTAAGCCATAATCATACATGACTGGTGTACTTTAAGGAAAGTACATTTGGACACAGAAACATACAGAGAGAATACAGCCTCTATAAGCCACAGAGAGTGGTCTGAAACAGGAACAGCACTCATGACATTTACTAGTAAAAGAAACTGATACATTCCATGGCCAGTGTGGGTCAGTTAGTTGAGCATCATCCCATGCACCCAGAGGTTTACGAGTGCAATTCCTGGTCAGGGCACATACTCCGGTTGCAGGCTTGATCCCCAGTAGGGGGTGTGCAGGAAGCAGCTGATTGATGTTTCTCTGTCTCTCTGTCTCTCTCTCTCTCTCTCTCTCTCTCTCTCTCTCTCTCTCTCTCTTTGTTTCAACATATGATTTTTAACTTCAACCTCCAGATATGAGAAAATAAATTTCTGTTGTTATGATTTCCAACTTCAACCTCCAGATATGAGAAAACTGATCACATTAAAATATCAGCCAACTAGCAAACTAAAACACCAGGTCAAACTGATCACATTAAAATATCAGTGACTATATTTTTATTTTCTTCATAGCATTTTAAAAATGTTTATTGTCGAAAGAGTAACCAAAAACAGATTGTTCCCAACTAAACAAACCAGAAGATCTAGAATACATGAACAAGTCACAATAGTGCCAGATTAATAATAGCTATTTAAAAATAAACACAAAAACTGGGGAAAACAAATTATGCATTGTTATTAAATCATCTAGAAATGAGAACTTGTAACCTAGGGAGAAATGATTTCCTCCAGAGCTTCCAGGACAACCTATTTGGAGGAAGAGAATAGTAACTTGGAACTCAGAAGGGAAGGCAAGTGGAGACTACAAGCCTGAAATAAGAGCTGTAAGTCTGGAACTGATGGAAAAGTGAGAGTCAGTGTAGAAGCTGCACAAGGAAGGACATTTCTGTTAAATACTTAATTTAAAATAAATAAATAAGTTTATTCCAGATAGCTCTACTGGGCAACCACTGAATAACTGTGAAAGCAAAAGTCATGTTATGTTTACTACATGTAGTAGCACGCCTGGTTCTTTACATCATGGACCAGCAAAAGCAAATACTGATTGCCTTTATTTTACTTTTGCTCCTAGTTATTGTTGTCATAGTGCATTCTCCAGTAGTAACACTGAAACACCTTTACTTTATGTGATACTCTTTAAAGGTTTGGTTCACTGAAATTAGTACTCATTATTAGGTGATTGTTGATACCCTGTTTACCTTTATGAGTTTTGTCTGTGAAGTGAGGTCAAAGATTCTCATAGTGGGAGACAATTTAAGTATAATATGTTCCTTCAAAAATAGTGCATTTAGTCCAGCCAGTGTGCTCAGTGGTTGAGTGTCAACGTATGAACCAAGAGGTTATGGTTTGATTCCCAGTCAGGGCACATGCTTGGGTTGCAGGCTCAATCCCCAGTGTGGGGCTTACAGGATGCAGCTGACCCATGATACTCTCTCATCATTGATGTTTCTATCTCTCTCTCCCTCTCCCTTCTTTTCTGAAATCAATAAAAATATATTTTTAAAAATAGTACATTTAATAATACATAATGTTAGAAAACTAACACATAGTAATTTAAAGTCATACTGTAGCAAAAGATATAGAAATAAAAAAGCATAATCCTTTTTCCATTTCTTAAATTTAATTTTAATCTATCATGTTAACTAGTTTAAGAAATTTATAACCATATATAATCTTCTATATTTTATAAAGTTTTTTCAATTTTTAAACACATCATAATGTACACCTTTTCTACAATTTGCACTTTTCATTTATGAAGATGTCTTGTGCATCTTTTCATGTTAGCACTTAGAGCCTATACTTGTTTTTTAATGACTGTTGAATTTTATTTTATTGATCTAGCCTCTTTCTTTTATTTTTATTTATTTTTATTTATTTATTTATTTTAATTCTCACCCCAGGATATTTTTTCCATTGATTTTTAGAGAAAGTGGAAGGGAGGGGGAGAGAGAAACATCAAAGTGAGAGACACTCGATTGGTTGCCTCCCAAACATGCTCTGGTCAGGGCCAGGGATCAAGCCTACAACCAAGGTACATGCTTTTGACTGTAATTGAACCCCAGACCTTCCAGTCCACCTGCCAATACTCTAAACACTGAGCAACACGGCTAGGGCTTTTTTTTTAAATAGGCATCTCTTGGGAGGCTATTCTTTACTTATTTTCTATCATTAAACATTATCAAGTTTATTTGTTTTTACATACATCTTCAATCACTTTTGCAAGTCTATTTGTAGAATGAATTTGGAGAAAAAAATTTTACTTCAAACATTGCTTCAAAATATACCTAGACTATATTCCTTCTCAATACCTCCACTGCTTACAGCTTCTCAATCCTACCCTGACCATCCACATTCAAAATGTCTAACCCTTCAGTCTACACTCCTGATCCACATTCTCCTAATTGTTTTTAATTGTTTACAACTTCCATATATTAGTAATCTCATTCATTTATTTTTGCCTTTACTTCCCTTGGCTTTGAAATCAAGTTCATAAAATTCTCTCTATCACCAAAGTCCATAAGTTTGGTACCTATATTTTCTTGTATGTACTGTATTGTTTCGGGTCTTATATTTAGGTCTTTGATCCAATTTGAATTAAGTTTTGTACATAGGGACAAACTGTAATCCAGTTTCATTCGTTTGCATGTGGCTTTCCAATTTTCCAACACCATTTATTGAAGAGAGACTACCTTTATTTCATTGTGTGTTTCTGAATTAAGAACCATATGATTTCACTCATATGTGGGGTGTAGTAAAATTGAAACTCGTGAACACGGACAGTAGTATGGTGGTTGGGGAGAAGGGGACCCTAAATGTATGGTGACAGGAGAAGATTTGACTTTGAGTGTTGGGCACATGGTATAATATATAGATCTTATAACATAGAAACCCACACCTGAAACCTATATGATCATGTAGACCAATGTCAGCCCAATAAACTTAATAAAAAATAAATAAAACTTTCACAAAGTGCTTATCACCTTTAACCACATATAATTTACTCATTTGTTATATTTTTGTCTCTTTCCTCCCACTAGATTGTAATATCTATTATGACAGGATTTTTTTGTCTGTTGTGGTTACCCCTGTATCCCAAACTCCAAAAGAGACTAGTAATTTAAGCACTAAAATAAATATACAATGAATAATTGATGAAACAAGTCCTGTGTTCATTTTAAGTAATTTTTTTGCACAGTTGTCTCCAAAGAAGGCTCTAAAGGTACAGGTCTCTCCATACAGTCACAAAATTTAAAAAAAAACATATTAAAATTTAATATTTTAACCTCTCCATTAAAAAAAAATTGAGAGAGACATAGACCATTTCAGTATGGAGGTCAATTATGATGTCCTGTCATGCCTATATTAAAATAACTACCATGAAAAATGTCTTCCTATAAAGTGTGACAAAATCAACATATTAGAAATAAACTTTATCAATTTTTTTAGGGCTAGCATAGCAAAGTACCAAAGACTAAATGACTTAACCAACAGAAGTTTATTTTCTCATAATTCTTCAGGCTAAAAGTACAAAATCAAAGTGTTGGCAAGGACTGTTTCTTTTGAGGCCTCTCTCTTTGGCTTGTAGATAGTAGCCTTTTCTCTTTACATGATCTTTTGTTTATATTTCTGTGTCCAAATTTTCTCTTTTTCACAAAAATACAGTTATATTGGATTAGGGCTCACCCTAATGTCATCATTTTAGCTTAATTATGTCTTTAAAGACCCTTTCGAGAAAAACAGCCACATTCTGAGGTAGTGGGGGCTAAGACTTCAACATGTGAATTTGGGAGAAAACACAATTCAGCCCTGACACTGACATAAAATTATTTCTCTTTCTTCCTAGGGATGGTGATGTGGGTTTTTCTTCTCAAGGGTGGTTTTCCTGTTGTAGCAAGCAGAATTCTAAGGTAAACACCAATGACCCAAACCCCTGTATCGTCCCCTTCCCTGAAGTGTGGGGAATTTGTAACTTGCTTCTAGACAGTAGAATGTGGCATCGATGGTGGGATAGTCACCCCTTGATGAGGTTACATTGTATTTCAGAGTAGTGGTAGAGTCACTCCCACTATATGTTGTGTCATATAAGACCAAGACTCTGTCTTTTATGCACTTAGCCAGGGGAATTTCCTGATAGCCCCGAAGAAGAAAACTGCCATGAAATTTACAGCCAAAAGAAGAACTTTGCACAACCTGAGGGGGATTGGAAGCAGATCCTTTTCAGTTGAACCTCAATATGAGAACTCCATCTAGATGACACCTTGATTTCTGCCTTGTGAAACCAGGGACAGAGAACCCAGGAAAGCTGTTCCTGAATCTGACTTACAGAAACTGTGAGATAATAAATGGGTATTGTTTGAAGCCACTAGTTTTATGGTAATTTTTTGTGTGCAGGTTAGAAAATGAATACATACGTTGTGAGAATTATAGAGAATAAAGACTTGATTGGTCCTAGAGGCATACATTATTGCTGGCTCCTTTTCAGTGGATCACCAAGTCCTTTTATATTCTGCTTTATTATTATCTTTCAAAGTAGTCTGATCTAGTCCCGAGCATACATGAGATGTAATGTTTGCTTTTTCTGAGATTTCTAAATGGTTTCACTGTCGCAGGCTCATCCTATATAATAAAAGCCCAGCGACCGAAACGGTGGCAAAACCAGAATGACCAGTTGACCAGTTCCTATGTCGTGCACTGACCACCATGGGGCAGATGCTCAAAGCAGGAGCTGCCCCCTGGTGGTCAGTGCGTTTCCACAGTGGTAGTGCCGCTCGGCTGACCGGGATGAGCAGCTGCTACCCCAGGGGGAGTGGGTCCACAGCTGCTTGGCTGACCAGGATGAGCGGTGCTCCCATGGCAGGCTGATCCCTGCAGGCCATGCCCCTACCAGGGCACAATTCCCATGCACTGGGTCTCTAATAGATTATGATTCTTTTTATTAATCTTTTCCACCCAAATCTCTCCCTGTGCATTTAGTACTGTTATAAACTATACTGTTACAGTTTAAAAGCTATGGTTTCTTCAAGTTAGAATTCACATATTCTTTTCCCTTCTCCAAAATTTCATTTTAATACCATTTTAAATCTCACTATCTTGTTACTTCTAAAGAGAGAGTAAAAAGTAAAAGAAAAGTGTTAAAGAAGAACTTCAAGTTTGGAGACTTTGAAGATAATTTTGCCTTCTCAACAACGCTTCCAATTTTTTTCCCTTTTCATACTTGAATTTCTAATATTTAATATATTACAAACAAGTGCTTTTCCTTCATGGAATTTCCTTTTAAAATTCAGTTACTTGTACAGAGATATTAATTGTTAATGGTTTTATTAAAGTAATAGACCACATTAGAGTTAGAACTGGAATAATGTTAGGACCTAAAAATTATAAGCAGACTTGCCTGAGGAGTTGGTTGTGAGGGTGGTAATGGTGGGAAAGGGAGAACAGAGGCAAGAGATTGAGACTTGAGTAATAATATTTACATAGTTTACAATTTTTAATCTATCTCACAATTTTTATTAAGAAGAATCAACCAGTGTCTGTTTTATAAGTTCTATTAGTTCAGTGATTGTGACTTTTATTCCTGACTTTTCTGTGGATTCTGTACCATCAAAATCATGTTGAGTTCCTAGTGTTGCTCTATTATTGCATGAACACCATGTTAAAAGCTGAATAAAAGTCTCAATAAAATTATTTGTAAATGCTTATGTACTTACTGTGGGGTCTTCTTGATGTCCATCAAATATACACTGTGTTGCCAACTTAGATGAACTCTGGATGTTGATTTATTTTTTATTATATCTGCAAAATTTAAAAATAAAATTTGATATTATAAAGGAACTATTGATTGATGTATTATTCATGGTAAAATTGACCTAATCCCTGCAATGTTGTTATTTTATTGTATGTGCTTCCTCTGTAGATATTTTCAAACTGCCTAGGGATTGCAATCCTTTAAACTCATCAGCACTTCAACATTCCTCTGGATTTCATATGCTGAAGATATCATGAAATAATGTTTTTCTTCAACCTATCTGTGTCAAAATATGCATCTTACTTATTGACTAGTAATGTGAAAGTTTTTAGTTATAATCAAAGCACAGTATCTAAAGATTTGATGTACATTGAAAAATGATTTCTTTATCAGTTACCCAGTTTTAATTTTCTATAGCAATTGTTAATTTCCTCAGGATTGTCAGATATTGAGTCAAATACTGTTTTTCCAACTTAAACAACCTGTACTAGTATGCAATTTCTTTGATGAATATATAAATGATGATTGCATATATATGGCATTATATCTTTGGGCAACATGATCACTCAAGTTATTTTAATTCTAGTGATATAATGTTCTAAATATATATGCAGCTACATAAAAAACATACATTAAATATATACCAGATAGAGGGAACTGTTTTGACTTTGGAAATATTGCAAGTAGAAAATGACTTGTACACCTTAACAAATGTGTTCTTATTTTCAAATATTGTAATGTTATTTCTTGTTTTATAAAAAAAATTTCTTGGAATGCAGACTGGTGCAGCCACTATGGAAGACAGTATGGAGTTTCCTCAAAAAACTAAAAATGGAACTCCCATTTGACCCTGTTATCCCACTTCTAGGAATATATCCCAAGAAAACAGAAACACCAATCAAAGGATATATGCACCCATATGTTCATAGCAGCACAATTCACCATAGCTAAGATCTGGAAACAGCCTAAGTGCCCATCAGTAGATGAATGGATTAGAAAACAGTGGTACATCTACACGATGGAATACTATGCTGCTGTAAAAAAGAAGGAACTCTTACCATTTGCAATGGCATGGATGGAGCTGGAGAGCATTATGCTAAGTAAAATAAGCCAGTCAATGAAGGAAAAATACCACATGATCTCACTCATTCATGGATAATAGAGACCATTATAAACTTTTGAACAATAATAGATACAGAGGCAGAGCTGCCTCAAACAGATTGTCAAACTGCAGCGGGAAGGCCGGGGAGGGTTGGGGGGCAAGAGGGAGGGAAGATCAACCGAAGAATTGTATGCATGCATATGAGCATAACAAATGGACATAAGACACTGGGGGATAGGGGTGGCCAGGGGATTGTCAAGGGCGGGGGAAAAAAGGACACATATGTAATACCCTTTGTAATACTTTAAGCAATAAAAAAATTAAAAAAAAAGAAAACAATATATTTCTTAAAATAAAAATAATCTATTATGATCCATAAAGGATCTTAAGAGTAATGAAAATAATATTTATACTCTAAGTAGATATAAAAATATTTATGTTCATTATGTGAGCAAAATGATACTAAAATACTACATATTCCGTTAAAAACATGTTTTGTGCTAATCGTATTAAGTTCCTATTTAGTTTTATTTGTACAATTTATTTTGTATTTAATCAGTCAATCATACAGTATTTTGGTGAAAATTTTCATGAATAAATTATTTTAATTTCTATTTTATCATATTGACTAACAAAATGTTATAAAAATGTCATTAGGTAAATGGAGATATATCTCTTTTTTAAAAAACATATTTTATTGATTTTTTACAGAGAGGAAGGGAAAGGGATAGAGAGTTAGAAACATCAATGAGAAAGAAACATTGATTAGCTGCCTCCTGCACACTCCCTACTGGGTATGTGCCTGAAACCAAGGTACATGCCCTTGACTGGTATCGAACCTGGGACCCTTGAAGCTGCAGGCTGACGCTCTATCCACTGAGCCAAACTGGTTAAGGCTGGAGATATATCTTTGGGTTGCAATTACTCTTTCAAAACTAATCCTATATAATAAAAAGATAATATGCAAATTGACCCTAACAGCAGAATGACCAGTAATGACTAGTTACTATAATGGGCACTGACCACCAAGGGGTAAACGCTCAACACAGGAGCTGCCCCCTGGTGGTCAGTGCGCTCCCATAGGGGGAGCTCCACTCAGCTACAAGCCAGGCTGACGGCTGCGAGCGCAGCGGTGGTGGCGGCCTCCACAGCAGCACTAAGGCTGTCCAACTACGGCTTAGGCCCGCTCCCCAGATATCCCCTAAGGGCTCCCAGGCTGCTAGAGAGATGTCTGACTGCCAGCTTAGGCCTGGTCCAGGACAGTGAGAGGGCACAGGCAGGCTGGGCTGAGGGACTTCCCCTCCCCCCCAAGTGCACAAATTTTCGTTCACCAGGCCTCTAATTATTCTAGTTATTCTATAATGTAACTTTCTATGAAAATGGACTGGAAGTATATAGGATAATAAAGTTTAAAAATACACCATGATTCACCAAAGGGGGAAAAATAAAAATGAATGAATTTAGTGATATCATTAAAAGCCTTCAATTTATGATTTTTGCTTGTAGCAAAAAAATGTAAAGCCATATTTCTAGTATCTGTTTTCTTTTATGATCATGACATTTATTAGATGTTCATCCCTGACCTTAGTTTGTAAGCAATTGTAGAATCTCTGTTTCTGCCCCAGGCAAAGTCACATTCTTCTCTATGTCTCTAATTTCCTTCATGTTATAATCATCACTAGAGGCCTGATGCATGAAATTCATGCATAGGTAGGGTCCCTAGACCTGGCCAGAGATCAGGGCAAATCTGTGGGGTAACCAGAGGGGCAATTGGGGGCCCCACTGGCACTCACCTTGGCCAGCCTGGCACCGCCCACTCACCAGCCCTGCCTCCTGCCATCTGGGGCCTGTGGACTGGGGGCAGCTCCTGCGTTGAACATCTGCCCCCTCGTGGTCAGTACACATCATAGTGACTGGTCGTTCTACTGGTCGTTCTACTGGTCATGCTGCCATTGGGTCAATTTGCATACTAGTTTTTTTTTATATAGGATTTATTGACTTCCACATCTAGCAGACATTATGAAGAAGAATGAAGCAAACAGCCTCATTAATTCATCATTGAACTTTATCCTCTTACCTCATTGCCCAGGTTGAGATTCATCTTGAGCTAAAGGCCTTTCAGGAATTGAGCTAGAGCCTGTAGCTAAAGAGCTATAGTAACGGAATTGTGGGTGAGAAAACAGTAAATACTGTGAGGAAAGTTTTTATCCTCCTACTAGAATCTTCTGCTGATCGTACCAGATCAAAGAAGCTTGTACAGTTCAGCCCTGAAGACTCTATAGCCACTGTGAGGAGGTCCATTTCACAAGATGATTATCTGAACACACAAACATGGCAGCCTAGTGTCCAAACATTAAGGCATGAGTTCCTTAATTTAAATGTTTGGAATTTTTTTAAAAAAAGTATATATTTTCTATATAACATAGTTTAAAAAAACAATACAATGTTTCACTGAAAATAGATAATTTATTTAGTGTAATTACATCCTGGGAGCATTAAAGTTGAATTGATTTTCACATTTATTCAATTTTTTTTAAGTATTCTTAAGATGATCTAGTCTAAGGCCTCTGAAATAGGCTGAGGGTTATCTTGCTTATTGTCTCCCAAATCCCTAAGTTTCAAATAATATAATAGTGCCTCTTATGTCTCCAGTAACTCATTAATTTGTTAACATTTTCTTCAGTCAATCTTTATTAAACACAGTATACAAATAGTGCTATTGTTCTTAGGGTTAAAAAATTATTTCAAGCAGTAAAAGTAAATATTTAGTATTTATTTATACTGAATATTATTTTTATATTTATAACTTTAAAAAAGCATTTCCACAAGATAATTTGAGGAGTTGTAACATTTGGAAGCAATTTTTAAGTTAATAAAAGACATTTAAAGATTTTGTTTTGTTTTTAAAGTTTAAATTAGTTTTTTGTTTGCTTTGTTTTTGTGGCTTATGTGTACATCAAGGGCAAAGCAGGCATTTTCCACTCTACTAAACTCTTTTTAAAATGAGAAATGTTAATTAAATATTGTAATTCATTAAAATTAACAGGTCATGAAAGAAATGTTTCCAAGTATCTTATTTATATAATGTTACAAGTTTGTTTGTAATTTTGCCACTACTGATTTTATTCAAATGTAAATTGCCGCAAAGTAAATTTAATATGTCACTTCTATAATTATTAATTATGCAATTATTTTATAGACAAGCAGCAAGAAATAAAAAGAATATTAGAAATACAAAATGCCATAAGTATATTATTTAATACACAAGTAATTATGGTTTTGATATCCATTTATTTTACTGTAATACTATATCATCAAAATATGTAATTAATTTTATGAATCATTCATTACATAAAAGAAAGTTTCATGGGATGGCTAATTAAGAAAACCACAAATCATGGCAATGTTAATTTTGTAACATGATAATAACTTTCTATGTGAAGAGCAAGGTTTCTTCCTTTCTTTGCAGCTCATTTATAGTTTTATGTTTTACAATCAAATTTAGGACTTCTTTAAGACAAAATTCCTACTTGTGTGTTGTTGTTTTTTAAGATTTAAAATTTACAAATAATACACTTTAAGGTATACTTCCTCTCCTTGAAAGTATCCATTGTCTTATGAATTCAATAAATTGTGATTAGAAATATTTTTGATAACATCTATCATTCAAATCCTGAACTAATGCATTAGTTGTGACATGTATAACAGATATTTATTATTTTATTGAAAACTAGAGGACCAGTGCACAAATTCGTGCACCAGAGGGGTCCCTAGGCCTGGCCTGTAGATTCGGCCGAAACTGGCTCTCTGACATCCCCCGGGGAGTCCCAGATTGCAAGAGGGTGCAGGCCGGGCTAAGGGACCCCTCGGGGGATGTTGGAGAGTGCACCATCGGGGCCGGGGAGTGATGTGGGAGGTTGGCTAACCTGGAGGTACTGTGGGAGGGTTCCAGGGCATGTCTGATCTGTCTCACTCAGTCCCAATGGACCGGACCCCAGCAGCAAGCTAACCTACTGGTCAGAGTGTCTGCCACCTGGTGTTCAGTGCACATCACAGCGACTGGTCGACCAGTCGACTGTCTGCCCCCTGATGGTCAGTACATATCATAGCAAGCAGTTGAGCAGCCTTAGCATATCATTAGCATATTATCCTTGGATTGTTGAATGGCCACCTGGATGACCAGACACTTATATTAGGCTATTATTATTATATAGGATTATAAAACATCAATGTGCTAGTCTAAAAAAGAAAGGTTTCTATAACGGAGATGAAAGAAAATGCAGTATTCAAACACACCTGGTTTCAACACAGGAATCTTTCAATTACCAGTAAATTACTTAATCTGAGCCTCTACTTCACAGATGAAATAATATCTTGTAAAAATTTTTTGTGATAATTACAGTGGGGCCTTGACTTACGAGTTTAATTCGTTCCGAGACCGAGCTCGTTAAGGAGCTCATTAACTCAAATTACTCTGTCAACTCAATGCAAAAAATCTGCCGAGAGACAGCTGGTATCTCAAAAAACTCATTAGTCGGGACACTAGTAAGTCAAAGCCCCACTGTAAAGGTAAAGTATGAGTAGCCTAGGGACTTATTAAGAGTTAGAAAGCCCGGCTGGTGTGGCTCAGTGGTTGAGTGTCCACCTATGAATAAGGAGGTCAGTTTGATTCCTGATCAGAGCACATTCCCTGCTTGGGGGCTCATTCTTCAGTAGGGCATGTGCAGGAGGCAGTTGATCAATGATTCTCTCTCATCATTAATGTTTCTCTCTCTGCCTCTCTCTGGAAGCAATAAAAATATATTGAAAAACAAAGAGTTAGAGAATAATAACTAGTAGCTACTCAATATATTAGGATAAAATACACCACAAGTATGCAAGTATTAAAGTTTATCTGAGGCCTCCTGGTGCTTACCACAGGCTGTGTTCTTACACTGACTGTACAGAAATAGGAGGCAGAGTAAACTTACCCCATATACACCTCAGCTCAGGCTCTTTGCCTGGTCTGTATTGTGAATGGGGAGACATTGAAAAAAAATTTATCTGAGCCTATTGGAATATATTAGTTGGAATCCAACTGTTTATGTCACAATAATATTCAACTTGCTTTTGTGGTAAAATACATACATATAAAATGTAAATAAAAAAATATGATAAAGGAAGTAAGTGTTAATTAACTCTGAAGTTGAAGATAGATTATCTAAATTAGTTTGCACTAATAGATTATGAATATCTTTGAAGTGTAAATATTTACCTTCAAATTAAATAGATGTTTTATTTCTGGATACATTTATCAGTTGTATATGCTACACAACTTATTTTATTGTAATTCTCTTAAATTAGAATTACATTATCCATATGGAAATGTGGAAATAAATAAGGCTTTAACTTCAAAAGCTTATCTTTAAAGATTTATTGATAAAATTAATATGTGAAATTATATTTGAAATAATTTAGATTATTGAAACCTATATTTGTTGTTTGAAAAGATAATGTAATAAAGACAGTATTAAATTTTCAAAATGATACAGTAAATATTTTTTCTCACAAACAAAATTTCCTTAAACTTTAAATTTCTGAGATTAATTGTGGATATATTATGCAACTTATAGACATATTTGGACACGTAATTATTATTTTGATTAACTTTCTTGGTCTACATCTTGGTCAGGATAACCAACAGAGAATTTGGACTGTAAGTGAAAGAAAAGTTTCCCTCATTATGTCAATAAATAAAGACTATATTGATAGTGTGGCTGACTCCCAAAGAGAATACAAATACTCGTTTTCCAGGATACTATCAGTTAATTTTCTTTTTTTGATTACTTATCCTACAAGAAGGCCCTTTGCACCCACTGTAGCTCAGCACATCTTTCTGGAAAAATGCTTGACCTCTTAGGAAGGATTAAAATTATGCTATTAGTCAAGGTCAATTTTTCAGTTCATTCGCTAATTAATATAAAGATAATAAACAAGGGGAAATGTATTATTTCTACTTTTAATTGTCAGATCTGTATAATTCGAGACTTCATGCTTAAGAAATTCATACAAGTTTAAATATAACAATCCAAAGAGATTTTGGAGTGATTAAATAAGAAATGAATAAAAACCTTTTTGGAGTTCCTTTTGTTTGATGGTATTTTTCGGGTCAATAACTTATTTAGTGCTGGACTCAAGAATATTATTCAACTTTAAGTCAATCCATAATTTAGTGATACAAGCAGTTTGTATTTTCTCATCAAACTAATCAGCTTAATTTAGAATTGAAAATATATTACTCCACATTTTCAAAAATTTCAATTATTTATTGAATACACAGTATTAATTGTGAACATATGTAGTTCATTATCTTTGTATTCTAAAATAATAAGATAGATTAAATATCTTACCACATTAAAAAATCTAAATAAGAATCTAAATTTTTTTATATAAATCTGTCTTGAAACTTGCCATTCAATAATAAAAATTGATGTTTTTCATTTGTTCTAAATTCATCTAATAAAAAGTCAGTGTGAAAGTATTATTTAGCATTCAGTTCTATGAATTTAAGAACAATAAGTAATCTTAGTAGACAAATATAAGTATAAATATTCTTAATTTTTTCTGGAAATAGTAGATAGTAATTACACTATAAAAGAAGCAGCATTGAATAGTGGATGGACTCTGGAAATGGCAGTTATAAAGATGAACACTTTGTCACTGCATTATTCTAGTTTAACCATATAATAATGCCGCTGAAAAAAATAATGTAAAAAGTGTTCTCTGTCTCTGAATTTCTGTGATTTTGAGTTTTACTCATTGAAAGGGAGCAACAGGTTATTTGCTATAAACATAATAAAATATGCATAAAACAGACTAGTTTAAATAAAAGATAATTTAGTCTAGATGCTGTCTCAATCATGGGTGCTGATAATGGCTTGGCCATTAAGAGACAGTAAACATCTTTTAATATGAAATTAGCTTCCTGCTTCTTACTCACTCATTATTTCTTTTTAAATGTTTTCATATAGCACAGATATTAATGTGCATTTATAAATAATTAAATATTCATCAAATTTTTCTATGCAATGTCTGTAGTGTAGAAGCATCTAATGTAAATTTTATAATATCAATTATAAACAAAGGCACCAGATTGGCTACTAAACATTTATATTGCAATTATCTTGAGTGGCTGGATAGATTGTGATTAGTTAAACCCTATTTGAATAATATGTTAGCTTGAAAATGGTTGTACTTAGGTTGGACAGATGCATTATAAATGTCTGGAATAGATTCTTTGAAATATAAATATAATTGTATCAGAAATCTTAATTTGATTCTAAATTTTTAGACAAATCTGAACATAGTGAAGGGCCTAATAGTGTGTCACATAAAGATAAAACAACACATACACACACACATGCAAAAAACAAAATCTTGAGATGAAGAGAATTGATACAATGGGCTAAAATTGTTAGAAATGAGAACTGCTCATATTGAGTCTAGAAATAACATGTCAATAACATCCTTTCTAGCCATTTTCATCAAATTGATATCATAGACTCAGGATAAAAGCAGTAACATTATTTTTTCTAAATTTTTACTCTAATTTTTTTCGATTTTACAATTACAGTTGATATACAACATTATATTACTTTCAGGTGTACAACCCTGTAATTAGACATTTATATAACCTATGAAAGGATCACCCCAATAAATCTAATATTCATCTAACACCATATATAATTATTACAATACTAGAGGGCAGGTGCAGGAATTCATGCACGGGTGGGGTCTGGCCAGCCCACCCTGATCTGGTCGGATTGGGCCAGGCCAGCTAGGGGGAGGGGCCGTGAACAGTTGGCTGTCCGACCCTGCCCCTCATTGCGGTGGGGAAATTGGAGGGGGGAAGTGCCATAGGCTGTTGGCAGGCCAGCTCCGCCCCCTAGTCAAACTCCCAGTTGAATTCCTGGTTGAGGGGACAATTTGGATATTAGCCTTTTATTATATAGGACTAGAGGCCCAGTGCACAAAAATTTGTGCACTGGGGCGGGGTCCCTCAGCTCGGCCTGTGCCCTCTCACTGTCTGGGACCCCTCAGGGGATGACCACCTGCTGGCTTAGGCCTGCTCCCCAGGGGATTGGGCCTAAGCTGGCAGTCAGACATACCTCTGGCAGCCTGGCAGCCCTCGGGGGATGTCCACTTGCCAGCGGGGAGCAGGTCTAAGCTGCAGTCGGACATCCTTAGCACTGTTGAGGAGGCGGGAGAAGCTCCCACCACCACCACTGTACTGGCAGCCATCAGCCTGGCTTGTGGCTGAGCAGAGCTCCCCCCTGTGGGAGCACACTGACCACCAGGGGGCAGCTCCTGCATTGAGCGTCTGCCCGCTGGTGGTCAGTGTGTGTCATAGTGACCAGTCATTCCCAGTCATTCTGCTGTTAAGGTCAGTTTGCATATTACCCTTTTATTATATAGGATAGAGGCCTGGTGCATGCTGGGGGCCAGCTGGTTTGCTCTGAAGGGTGTCCCGGATCAGGGTGAGGGTTCCCGCTTGGGTGCCTGGCCAGCCTCGGTGAGGGGCTGATGGCTGTTTGCAGCTGGTCACACCCCCTTCAGGGTGGGGGTCACCACTGGGGTGCCTGGCCAGTCTGGGTGAGGAGCTGAAGGCTGTTTTCAGGATGGCCAAGCCGTCGGTGACGGAAGCTCCCAGCCTCTCCTTTTTTTCTTTTCTTTTCTTTTTTTTTATTCTGGGATTTATTTACCTTCTATAATTGAAGCTTTGTTGCCTTCAGTGGAGCTGAGAGCTGGCTCCTGCTCGCTCCAGCTCTGTGACCAGGGCCGGCTGAAAGCAGGTATCTGGGGTTTATTTACCTTTTATAATTGCAACTTTGTTGCTTTTGAGTGGAGCTGAGAGCCGGTGGCAGGCTGGCTTCCTCCATCACTGGAGCAAGCAAGCCTCCTGCTCGCTTCATCTCCGTGGCTGCCGGCCGCCATCTTGGTTGGGTTAATTTGCATACAGTCACTCTGATTGGCTGATGGGCATGGCTTAAGGCATAGCGAAGGTATGGTCAATTTGCATGTTTGCCTTTTATTAGATTAGATTATTGCCTATAATTTCTATGCTGTACTTTTCATATCCATGATTATTCTGTAACTACCAGTTTGTTTTTCTTAATCCTTCACTTATCTCACCTCTCATGTGGCAACTGTCAACATGTTCTCTGTATCTGTTCTGCTTGTTCATTTATTTTGTTTTTTAAATTCTACATATAAGTGAAATCATCTGGCATTCATCTTTCTTTGTCTGACTAATTTCACTCAGTACCACACCCTCTAGGCCAGCGGTCACCAACCTTTTGGACCTCATGGACCACTGGTTGGTGACCGCTGCTCTAGGTCATCCACGTTGTTGCAGATGACAAGATTTCATTCTTTTGATGGCTGAATCATATTTCATTGTACATGTGCAGCTTCTTTATCCATTCACCTGTCAATAGACTCAGGTTGCTTCCATATTTTGGTTATTGTAAATAATGGTGAAATAAACATCTGGATTATATTATTTTTTATTTAGTGTTTTTTACTTCCTTAGATAAATACCCAGAAGTGGAATTGCTGGGTCCTTCTTTGATTCTTTTTATAAACTTTGTTTTTAAAGTCTATTTTTTCTAGTATAATTATTGCTACTAAAAATCTTGCAAGAAGAGTGAATACACATTCACTGGCATTGGTTCCAAAAGTCTTGGCAGCTTTAATGTATAATTATGGTCAAAGAGGACCCCCACAATCCTTTTAAAGGTAAAGCTGATCTACATGGTGGGATTGGAAGCAACCCCAGAAGTACTATTCTGTGACTATAGTGGAGCTATTTTTAAGCCTACGCTAATGTGAATTTTGCGGGGAACAACTGATTAATGATGGCAGCAGACCAGCCTAAGACTAACTAGAAATTATTTGGAAAGTTAATTAAAAAAATGTTTCACTCAAAAAGTTAAGAAATTTCAGGAAAGATGGTGTGTGTGTTTGTGTGTGTGTGTTTAAAATAATAAGTGACTATATTTTAAATTTATTTCTTGCAAAGTCATTTTGGCAGCTTAAATGTATATTTCATTAAACACGTATGTGTATTAAATTTTAGTAGGTTCACATGTTCATGTTTCACCACATTTTTAAACACAATTATCTACAATTGGCTTAATTAAGGCATTAGAATTTTAAAAATCACTTTTATTGTCCCTTAATAACATGCAAGAAAGTCTTCTTTGCAAATAGAAACTGTTCTGATGGAATAAGCACACATGACTGAATTTCAAGAATGGCAAATGCTTTATGTTTTCTTCACACCACCCAATAAATCAAAAACAGCATGTGTATATCTTCAAATAATATAGTACTATTTAATCCTAAGTGATAAGATACAGATTAATATAATGTACCTTTAAATTTTATAATGAACCTTTTGAAAATATTAGACTAAATAAAGGAATTTCTTCTCTCCTTTTGCCTTGAATTGGGTTTATGTTTATTTGTAAAAATCTACAGGTAAGAAAAAATACCCTGAAAGTTTTCTTGTAGAGAACACTAAATGTAAGATTGAATTATGCACATTCTATGTTTGTTTATCTTGATATTAAAGTTAAATATTTCTTGGTTTACTTCACCCCTCAGTGACATCTCTTGGGGAATTTTAGCATAGATTAAATACAGAACTTTTAAGAGAAAACAGAACTCTATTAGCTTACTACACACTTGCCTTACATTTTTCCTTGTTTTTAGCTCCTGTAAATACCTTTTCTTTGTGTATTTTTTAAAAAATTTTAAAAACAAAAATTTAAAAACAAAAATTTTAAAAACAAGACAGTACTAAATTCATATTATTCAGTCTAGGTATTATGCTAAGTGAAATGTGCCAGTCAGAAAAAGACATGTATCACATGATCTCATTCATTTGTAGAATCTAATGAATAAAATAAACTGATGAACAAAATAGGTCCAGAGACATAGAATAATGGAACAGACTGAAAAATCTCAGAGGAAAGGTTGGGGTAGGAGGTGGGAAGATATAAACCAGAGAACTTGTATGCATAGATGCATACCCCATGGACACAGACAATATTGTAGTGCAGACCTGGGGTGGGGCGGGAATGGAGACAAAAAGGGACATCTATAATACTTTCAACAATAAAGATAAATTTAAAAATAGTTTTGTTTTTTTTTTTCTCTGTGAATAAGCTGCATGGAATTTGAAGATTGCTTGGTGATAAATGAAAATACAGGGACTGATAAATGGTTTATATCAGGGGTTCTCAAATCAGAACCTGTAGACTTGCTGAAAAATAAAATTCTTAGACTCCAGTCATCCAGATGGATCAGAATGAATTCGAAATCAAATCAGAATGGAACAAGAAACTCTCATTAGGTTCTTAGGAACCTCCATTTTAATAAGCATGCCAGAATATTCTAATACATGCTAAACTCTAGAACCACAGATTTAGATACTAAATACCAGCCTATCAATATCAGTCAAAGAATTCAACTTCACAGTTGTGGTGTAAATAATAAAGGAATTGGTTATTACTTATCCCTGGCCTGGTAGCCCTTGATTGGCACTGTGCTGTTTGAATACTAAGCTAACATAACCATTATGTTTGTCATCAATGTAGTAACAGATGCACTGTATCTGCAGAGAAGATTTGATACTATAACATCTATTTTACAGATTTAGGTGACTAAACATCTCAGGCTTTACCTATTAAGTCTTGATTTATAGATTATTTTTAGGCAAATTTGTTTTTTCTGTGTCTAGTGCTTATTTGTACACATAATCGGTAATCTCTTTGTTCTCTCTCATGCTCATTTCCTACTATTAGGAGCTGTTGGGAATCTGATGATCAATAGTTAATGAACTCTCTTTTTTTGCAAAATATATTAATAGAAAAATCTCTAATTTTTAATCAAAAGAACTTTGACTATGCCAAAGCATAGAAAGGCACTCTGTAATTATTAGAGTCTTATATAGAAGATTTAAAAAAAAGTATTCTGAATAATTGCAACCAGTGGCCTTGACCATAAATACATCCTTGTCACCCCTGGAAAAATTCTCTTTTAATTTAAACTAGTATGCATAGGGATGCTGAGTTGGTAGGAGAGATGAAAGTTAGGCCCTCAAGACCAACACAAGTAAGTATAAAAGGAAAAAAGCTACTTCAAAAGGAAATCTCTAGCACTCCATTCTCATGAGATTATAACTTTTGAGCTCCTCTTACACAGACATTTCTGTTGAGTTTACCCTTTCTCTTCCATGGTAACTAGATGTATTAACATTTTTATGTGATTATTTCATATACATCTAATGATGGAAATGTTCTCCACATACCATATATATATATATATAAAAGCTTAAGCGACAGAAAAACAGAATGACTGAATGACCGGTCGACCAATTGCTATGACACACACTGACCACCAAGGGGCAGTTGTTCAATGCAGGAGCAGCCCCCTGGTGGTCAATGCACTCCCACAGTGGGAGCACCGCTCAGCTGAACAATTTGCACCAGACTCTGGGCCAGATGCCAGGCTCACGGCTGATGAGCACAGGTGCAGCGGTGCGAGCCTCTTCGACCTCTGCAGCAGCGCTACTGAGAGGCGGGGGCAGCGGCAGAGGTGGCAGGCACAGCGGGGGCCAGGATGAGTGGTAGTGGTGTGGCGGGCAACCCAGGCTCCAGCTCCTCCCATGCTGCTACGTGCACTACTACATCCCTCAGGGGATGTCGGACTGCCAGTTTCAGCCTGATCCCCGCATGCCAGGGGAACCCACAGTCCGACATCTCCTGAGGTGTTCAGGATTGCTAGAGGGCACAGGCCGGGCTGAGGGACCCAGCCTCTGCATGGATCTGTGCACCAGGCCTCTAGTCATTTTAATATTATCTATTTGATAATACATGGTGTTTTTGTCCAAAATATTTAAAAGTATTTTACAGTTTTCTTAATATCTCTTCCAGAGCCTATTTTTATTTTAGAGAAGAGAGCTTACATTGTTCATGGGAGTGAGACATTCATCAAATGTATTTTCCTAATGTGTCAATTTGTTGACATGTAAGTAAAAAAAAGAAGAGATGGTTCAACAGTCTGATTTTATAACCTTCACATTACCTGTTTTCACAGTTTTTATTTTAGCATTTATATTATGGTAAAAATGTTAAAAATTAATTGCTGGGGAAGCAAGATGGCGGCGATATAGGCAGACGCGTCCCAGGTCTTGTCCCGGAGCAAACGAAGTAAGCAGCTGCAACTAATAACACCCCCCCGAATTGGCAAATTTACTCAGCTGGTGAGACGGTTTGCAGCCGGGAAGGGCAGACCTCCCCTGGAAAGATTAAAAACCAGGGATCTGGGCAGGAAAGTTTGCCAGACCTGAGTCCAGAGGGTCGGAGGGAGACCGCATGGCAGACAGCCGCGTCTCTTGGGAAAGACACAGACCCTGACCGGGGTAAGGAGTTCCGCGGGTTTGCTGGCGCCAGGAGATTTGAGATTTGGATTTTGTGATTGCGGAGAACTGAGACCAAAGGGGGCATCCTGAGGAACTGACCAGACCATGCAGTGCCCATAAGAGAGGAGCGTTTCCCAGATCATGCAGTGCTGGTAAGAGAGGAGCGTTTCCCAGACCGGTAAGAGAGGAGCGTTTCCACGGCCGGCCGGCATTTGTCTGTTTCTTTGTTTTCACTGAACCCTGCTCATAGGACAGTTTGGATACAGACACTCACCTGTGCTGAAGAGAGGGTGAAGGTGCAGACGAGGGGAATCTGGGGAGAGGCTGAGGAAAGAGGGGGAGCCGGAGGAGGTGGCAGCGAATTGAGTGCTGAGACACCCCTGGGCCCAGGACTGGGGCAGCCATTCCCTCCAGAGGGTGGAATTCCTCCCCACAGCCCCCCAGGCAAGGAGCACAGCCACACCCAGATTCCACCCTGTATGAGATAAAGGATTAAAACAAGCTGATTAGTCCCTGGGAGTTACCAGGGTCTGGCCTATAGAGGGACTTTCAGTCCCACCAACAACACAGAGCAGGGTAAGGATTAAAAAAGGATAGAGAAGCTGTATAGCCTCAGAGGCCAACCCAAAAACACTGCCACCCAGAGGCTGAGCCACAAACTGACTCTTAGGGGAATACAAATTAAGGCAGACTGGATCACAAATACGGCCTGCTTTAAAATCAGGACTGTGATTTACAACACGGAGGAACAGTGTAATGCAGGGAAATTCAACACTCTCCTAAATACCTGGCAGGACTAAGGCGAACCAGGCTGAAGAGTAGAAGAACCGAAAGACCATCACTACTGCAAATTTTTTCTTTTTCTTTTTTTTTTTTATTTTTTCGCCTTTTTACTAAGAAACCATTTTTTTTTCTTTTTCTTCTTTTTCCATCACCTGATTTTACCCTTTCAATTACCACATTTTTATTTTTAACCAGTATTATTACTGCTACCATTTTACCATTTTTTAAAGTGCCATTTTATTTTCTCTTTATTTTCTTTTGAGATTAGTGTTCTCCATTCTATTTTCATCGTTCCTTTAGCATTAATTTTTCCTATCTCAATTTCACCTCTTTGCTAAAACCCTCTTCCTTACTTTTCCCCTTTTGGTGTCCTGTTTCTCTTACCCTATTCCTGCTTCAGATTTTCCCAATTCCTTCTTTTTACCCCCTGTCTAATTCCACCCTACTTATATATCCTATTTCCAATCTACTGCTCTAAATCCTTATACACCTATTCTTTATCCTTCTTCACTTTCCAAACATTTTTTTTCTCTTATCTTTCTATTGTTTTCTTGATTGTTGAATATATTGGGCTTTGTTTTTTTTATTTGTTTGTTTGTTTTGTTTTGTGTTTTTTCTTCTTTTTTAGGACTGGTTGTGAGGTTGTTTTTCTTTTTCTTTTTCTTTTTCTGCTGGTTTTTCCCTTCCCTCCCCCACCCCACCCCGGTTATTTTTGTGCTTCTGTTTTCCCTTAACCCTCTTGATATTATTGGTGGTTTGTAGTTTGCATTCATCTCCAGGGATCTGTTGCTGGAATTTGTTGAGATTAGTGGCAGTTCTATTGGAGTTTGCTCCTCATACAAATAGTCTCTTCCCCGCTTCTACTTCATTCTCTTTTTTCGCTCTCTTTTTTTCCCCCCTCTTTTTTCCCAATTCTATTTTTGCACTCCTTTTTTGTTTGTTTTTTTCTTATTTTTCTTTTCTGTTCTCCCTTTTATCTTCTTCTCTTCTTTCTCCCGTATCCCCTAATTCTCTTAATTCGGGTGGTCACCTTTATTTGGGGTTATTAATATTGTGAATATACTTGTGTTCAGTGCCTGGTACGTTGTGCCTTGCTCTGTTGTATTTTGTGCCTTTAAATCAACGCAGCAGATCCAAGCAACAGCAGCCCCCTAATCACCGCAGCCTCCTGATCACCACAGCCTCCTGATCACCACACCCTCTGTCTGTGGAACAGCAGCTGTACGTGAAGCCTCCCCCCACCAGCCAGAAGAGCCAACACAGCTGTGAACAACACCCACCAGAGGAGCTGCTGCCAACTGGAAAGCAGCTGCTACCGCAACTGTCTGAGCAGCAACCACAACCCAAGGAGCCCCTGCCACCCAGGGAGCAGCCACTGAACATCTCAACATCTACATATGTCAGCGAGATCAAACATGGGTAGGCAAAGAAACCCCCAAAGGAAAGAAAAGGAGGAATCGCCAGAAAAGCAGCTAAGTGAGACAGAGGCATGCAACATGACGGAAAAAGAATTCAGAATAAGGCTCCTAGAGTACATGCACCAGATGTTCAAGAAGCAACTACTTATGCAAGAAGCAAGAAGAAACAGATGAAAAAATCAATAACATATGCAAGACCCAAGAAGAAATGAAGAGTGATATAGCTACAATAAAAAACACCATTGAAAGCATCAACAGTAGATTAGGAGAAGCGGAGGACCGAATTAGTGAATTAGAAGACAAGGAAGCAAAACACACCCAAACTGTACTGCAATTGGAGAAAAAAATTAAAAGACAGGAGGAGAGCCTAAGGGAGCTTTGGGACAACATGAAACGAAACAACATACGAATAATAGGGGTGCCAGAACAACAGAAAGAGGAACAAGGATTAGAAAACCTATTCGAAGAAATAATATCAGAAAACTTCCCTGAGGTGGGGAAGAAAAAAGTCACACAAGCACAGAGAGTCCCAAACAAGGTGAACCCGAAAAGACCCACACCAAGACACATCATAATTACCATGGCAAGTGTTCAGGACAAAGAGAGAATCTTAAAGGCTGCAAGAGAGAGATGGAAAGTTACATACAAGGGATCTCCCATTAGACTATCAAATGATTTCTCAACAGAAACACATCAGGCCAGAAAAGAATGGACGGAAATCTACAAAGTGATGCAAAGCAAAGGACTGAATCCAAGAATACTCTATCCAGCAAGGCTTTCATTCAAATTTGAAGGGGAAATAAGAAGCTTCACAGACAAAAAAAGTCTAAGGGAGTTTAGCACCACCAAGCCAGCAATGCAAGAAATGCTAAAGGGACTGGTGTAAAAAGAAGAAATAAAAAGCTCAGAAAGAAAACAGCCACACACAAAAAAAGAAATGGCTACAAACAAGTACCTTTCAATAATAACTTTAAACGTAAACGGACTAAATGCTCCAACCAAAAGACATCAAGTGGCTGAATGGATAAAAAATCATGACCCATACATTTGCTGTCTACAAGAGACCCACCTCATTAAAAGGGACTCACACAGACTGAAAGTGAAGGGATGGAAAAATATCTTCCAGGCAAATGGAAAGGAAAAGAAAGCTGGGGTAGCAATACTTATATCAGACAAAATAGACCTCAAAGTGAAGGCCATAACCAGAGATAAGGAAGGCCACTTCATAATACTTAAGGGATCAATACAACAAGAAGATATAACCCTGGTAAACATTTATGCACCCAATGCAGGAGCATCCAAATACATAAAAAAACTCCTGGAAGATATCAAAGGAGAGATCGACAACAATACAATCATAGTAGGGGACTTTAATACACCACTGACATCACTGGATAAATCCTCTAGACAAACAATCAGCAAAGAAACAGCAACCCTAAATGACTCACTTGATCAGATGGACTTAATTGACATCTTCAGAACACTTCACCCCAAAGCCACGGAATATACATTCTACTCAAGGGCTCATAAGACACATTCAAAAATAGACCACATATTGGGTCACAAACAAAGTCTACCCAAATTCAAGAAGATTGAAATCATACCAAGCATCTTCTCAGATCACGATGGCATAATATTAGAAATGAACTACAAAAAAAACAACCCAAAATACTCAAACACTTGGAAGCTGAATAGCATGTTATTAAATATTGATTGGGTTACCAATGAGATCAAAGAAGAAATTAAAAGCATCCTGGAAACTAATGACAATGAAAACACAACAATCCAAAACCTATGGGACGCAATGAAAGCAGTCCTGAGAGGGAAGTTTATAGCTCTACAGGCCTATCTCAAAAAGCAAGAAAAAATGGTAGTAAATCATCTAACTCTACAACTCAAAGAATTAGAAAGAGAGCAACAAGAAAACCCCAGAGTGAGCAGAAGGAAGGAGATAATAAAGATTAGAGCAGAAATAAATGACATAGAGACCAAAAAGATAATACAGAAAATCAATGAAACTAAGAGCTGGTTCTTTGAAAGGATAAAAAAGATTGACAAACCTCTAGCCAGGCTCACTAAGAAGCAAAGAGAGAGGACCCAAATAAACAAAATCAGAAATGATAAAGGCGAAATAACAACAGACCCCACAGAAATACAAATGATTGTTAAAAAATACTATGGACAGCTCTACTCCAACAAACTAGACAACCTGGAGGAAATGGACAAATTCCTAGAAAAATACAACATTCCAAAACTCAATCAGGAAGAATCTAAAAATCTCAATAGGCCAATAACTATGGAAGAAATTGAAGCAGTCATCAGAAAGCTTCCAGCAAACAAAAGCCCAGGGCCAGACGGCTTCACAGGGGAGTTTTACCAAACATTCAAGGAAGAACTAAAACCTACCCTCCTCAGACTACTACAAAAAATTCAAGAGGAAGGAACACTTCCAAGCTCATTCTATGAAGCCAGCATCACCCTAATACCAAAACCAGGTAAAGACAACACAATGAAAGAGAATTACAGGCCAATATCCCTCATGAACATAGATGCCAAAATCCTCAACAAAATCTTAGCAAATCGGATCCAGCAGTACATCAGAAAGATCATACACCATGACCAAGTAGGATTTATCCCAGGGATGCAAGGATGGTACAATATACGCAAATCAATAAACGTGATACATCACATAAACAAATTGAAAGAAAAAAACCACATGG
>NW_005871407.1:645947-662308 GCF_000147115.1 Myotis lucifugus | reverse complement strand
ACAGGATGGGCTGAGCGACCCCCCTCTCCCCCCAGTGCACATTTTTTTGTGCACTGGGCCTCTAGTATATATATACACACACACACACACACACATACACACTAGAGGCCCAGTGCATGAAATTTAGTTCCCTGGAGGGGGTCCCGCAGCCTGGCCTGCACCCTCCTGCAGTCTGGGACCCCTTGGGGGATGTCTGCCTGCCAGCTAAGGCCTGCATCCTGTGGGGAGTGGGCCTAAGCCAGCACGTGGACATCACTCTTGCAAACCAGTACCCTTCACTCCTTATCACCCGCCTGCAACAGAGATAGGAGAGACTCCCGCCACTGCAGCTGCACTTGCCAGTCATGAGCCTGGCTTCTGGCTGAGTGGCGCTCCCGCTGTGGGAGCGCACTGACCACCAGGGGACAGCTCCTGCATTGAGTGTCTGCCCCCTGGTAGTCAGTGTACATCATAGCAACCAGTCGTTCCACCATTAGGTTGATATGCATATTAGGGTTTTATAATATAGGATATACATCTATCTCTATAAAAGCCTAAGCAACCATCTGACCACCAAACCAGTAGCTATGACACGCACTGACCACCAGGGTGCAGACGCTCAATGCAGGACCTGCCCAGTGACAGCAACTTTGCAGAGTGCCCTCTTGCACTCCAGGACCCCTCAAGGGATATTGAAGAGCCAGTTTCGGCCAGATCCCTGCAGACCAACCTGAGAGACCTCACCTGCTGGAACCCACTCATTCCACAGTTACCCTTCGAGCCCCGGCACCACCCCAGGTGCAGCCACCTGGGGAAGGACCATGGGAGGTTGGCTCCAGGGCATGTCCTCATGTCTTGCCCAGTCCTGCCCTGCTGGCCACCTTCTAATTAATTTCCTTTCCATGTGCACAAATCTGTGCACCAGCCCTCTAGTCCTATCTAATAATAGACAAACATGGTAATTGACCGTACCTTTGCTACACCTCCCATTGGCTAATCAGCGAGATATGCAAATTAACCACCAACAAAGATGGCAGTTAATTTGCATCCGTAGGCGCGAAGTGGCAGAGCAAAGACTGAAGATGGCTCCAGCTAGAGTAGCAAAGGCTTGAAGGCGGCTCCAGCCAGAACAGCGAAGGCTTGAAGGCGGCTCTGGCCGGAGCAGCTAAGGCTTGAAGGCAGCTCCAGCCAGAGCAGTGAAGACTGAAGGTGGCTCTGGCCGGAGCGAATGCCTGGGTCCCGGTTGCCGGAGGAAAACCGGTGCCGGCAGCCAGGGGAAGGGAAGGCCTATTGCATGAATCTTTTCGCGCAATAGGCCTCTAGTATATACATAAAAGAGTAATATGCAAATCCACAGAATGGTGGAATGACCAGAATGACCACTTGACCAGTTGCTATGAGGTGCACTGACCACCTCTCAGTCCTTCCCCCCCGACTGGCAGGCTCTGATCGCCTGATGGCAAACTGGGAACCAGAGGTGGGTGGCGGCAGTGGGGGTGGGTACTGCCAGCAGCAGGGGAAGATGGCCCTGATCACAGGCCAGGCCTAGGCACCATACCCGTGCATGAATTTTGTGCGCCAGGCCTCTAGTATATTTATATAGTGTCAATTCGGGGTAAGAATGTAAAATGAATTCCTTTTTTGTATATAATATATAAAACATTTTATATTTTTAATATACACACATACTTAAATAGTATTTGAGAGACTTTTCTTTCCCATTAGGTATCTAAATTTGGTGGAATGTATTAATTTTGTGGGTGTGTGGAAAGAAATATGAGTGCTTTTAAAAGAATGTCTAATTTTCAGAGAGTCTCAAGGCAAAAGAGTATCTTTTTTACATCTGTCTTTGTTTTAGATCTTGATGTAAAAAACAAAACAAAACAAAAAACTCCCAAATTATTAGAACCCATGTTAGCCTCTCTCTCACTAAGTTACAGGGCACCCGGGACTCTCTTTAAAAGGGAATTTTGGAGTGCAAATAGTAGACCAAGTGGGGTAAATAAAACAAGAAAATGATCATTAGAGCTAGGTTTATGATGTGTGTTTCAGTACTATTCACGTAAATAGGGGGAAAGAGCAATAGTTTAGGTGGAGATAATACTGATGTGGAAATAAAGTTTTAAATGGCTGCTGAATGCTTAGTAGAGGTAAGCAGTAATACAGAAGAGCCTGGAAGTCAGAAAATAAAGTTAAAATTTATATGTAAACTTGAGGATCATCATTAAATGATCATTAAAATGCTATGAAAAGATATCAAATATGGGCAATTATGACTAAATAATATATTAGCAAACCAAGGGTAGGCCTGTATTATAAAGGAGAGAACTTTAGAAAAGTGTATAAAAGGGGCAGGAAAAGAAGCTAAAATTGAACACTGAGATTTGTCATGTTCATGCAGTAAAGCTTAGGATGAGGGAATGAATGAATGACCTATACAAACTAATGGTTTGCAATGGGCCTAACTAGCTTGATTATTGACCAAGGTGAATTCTGCAGGTCTCCCACTGAGAACTCCTTGGAACATTTCCATAATCAATATTCCTAGCAAACTTTGTTGGGGGTATAAGTCAGAAACTTAGCCCAGCTGTGCACAAAGACAGAGTTTAGACTATTTAGATATCTCTTCTGAGACTTCATTCTTGTCTACATTCTCTTATTTTCCCTGATCTCTGCTGATTGCTTTTAAATAAAAGGTTCATGTTAGAGTAAGAACACTGCAGTCTGATAATCCTTTCAAATATCCAAATGGGGGATAACAATATGTTGGATTTTTACTATGTTTATTGTTAGGCACAGAAAATGAAACATTTGCGAGATCAAAAATTTTATGGCAGAGACAATAAATTATGATGCTTTTTTCATAATTGATAACAAATCCAGGAATTCAGATATAGTGTCTAATGGTCGGGATTAGAACCTGATTGAGTTTGTAATAAGTCTATAAACTTTCCCCACAATCTTGTTTTGGCACTAGCCTATCAGAGGTACATATATGTCATGGGAACTACCATATAACTTTGTATGTTCAATGGCAACAACAATTCACACAACATTTGTATACTAGCCATGCCCTTGTACAACATAACTCTGGAAAATGAAAATAGGAACCTGTGGGAAGATAGCAGAAGAGTCAAGTTATTCATTTGCCCAGGGCACTTTCACAAAGTGAAACAGGAGTGAGGCTCTGGCGCTGTGCACTTTGCTGAACTATTTGAGAGTAAGTTGTGGATATCATGAGTTTTTAAATGACACATAGTTCAATTTATGTTTCCTCAGAAGAACATTCTCTTAGGCAACCAATGTGAAATTTTTATGTTCAGGATATTTACTATTGATACAATATTATTATTGATACAATACAGTCAGTCCATAGTTAAGTTTTATCAAGTTAAGTTGTCCCAATACATCCATTTAGAGATTTAAAAAAATGTTTGGATCCAATCCAGAAACATATATTGCATTTATTAGTCATGTATTAGTCATGTTTTTAGTTTCCTTTAATGTGAAAGAACACAGCCTCTCTTTACCTTTTTTTTTTTTGACATTGAAATATTTAAAGAGTACAGACCAATTGAACTATTTCAGAATACAGGCATCATAAATATTCCTAATTTGTGTTTACCTGAATGTTTTCTCATGAACAATCATCCTGGAAAGCAACCATTTAGTTGTTGGGGGCATTATCCCTTTGGATAGAATAATAAGGAGACAAATTCCTGCAGATCTAATACTCATGACATCTAAAAACAAATGTTTCTGCGGGAAGTAAAAGTAAACATTATTAACATATCAATTTTCCTATCTCAGAAGTCGAGGATTTTGCAGTAACACTGAGAAATCAGGGAAGATTTATCTTCTCACATTAAGTGTTTTTTATGTTTTGTGTAATAGCCCTATTTGTATTGATCTGTGAATTCATGAGCATGTAAAAAGCATAAAATGTTCAAGTCAAATATAACCGCTCATGATCTCCCAATGATTAGCGTGATAGAATATTTGCATTGAGAAAGGCTACAGTGAGTTATTTAGAACACAACTCTATTCAGTCCATATTGACTCTATCAGTAATGATGGTTAGGTGCCATGCTAATCCCTGAGTAGTTATATCTACCACAGCAGTTTGCTTTTCTCATTATTTTTAATTTTTATGATAATAAAAAATGCCTATAGCGTTTTCTTATGAAAACTTATTGACATTATTTAGGTTTATTGCTGGGAATGAGATATTACCATTTAAAAAGAAGAAAGGGCGCTGGCCCAGTGACTCAGCTTGTTGGAGCATCATGCTGTACACCAAAACACTGCAGGTTCCATGCCTGGTCAGGGCACAAAGCCAGGTTGCGAGTTTAATCCCCAGTTGGGGTGCATATGTGAGGCAACCAATGGATGTTTCTCTCTTACATTGATGTTTCTCTCTCTCTCTCTCCCTTCCTTTGTCTCTAAAATCAATGGAAACAGATCTCCAGGTGAGGACAAAAAATAAAATAATGAAACTACAAAGAAGGAAGAAAGTAAGGAAAAAAAGAAGGAACTCTCTGAACGTTGGCAAGCGGCAGCTTAAAATAAGAGATAGGCTATAGTATTCTCAAACATACATAAAAAAATCTTCACAGAATACCAATAATAACCAGATAAGGCCATTCCATGATAGAATAAATGTCAGGTCAAGACATTTAGTAATTATTAAAAAGGTACACATTTGTCTTTCATATCTAATATAAATAACTACTGTTCCATTACCATTGGCAGTTCTAGCTCTACTTTGTTTTCCATTGTTCATGCAAAATGTTCTAAAATATTATATTATAAATTATCTGAGCTTCCTGAAAAGATTAATTTTTGAACAAATTTATTTTTCTTAAATTCTCTCTTTAAATGACTCAAAAGAAGTTTAAATGCTGCAAGCCCCTCCCACCTCTCTTTTACTGAGATGCTCCAAGCTTCTCTATGGTGTATATTCCCCTTGCAAGCTAAAAAACCTGACTTTGAACATAGTTTCTGCTGGTTTTTGCCTGGGGAGACAAAGCATAAATTTCCAGGGAGAAGAAACAGCAAGCGTAAAGGATCTGATATAAAAGTAAGCTTGAATATATCAGGAAAAGGAGGAAGTAAATGTGATGGAAGGAATGTAAATGATGCAAAATCAGTAAGAGATGAGTTCAGAGTAACAGGCAATGACCAAATAAATTAGGGGTGACCAAATAATAATAATAATGACTTTGAAACTTGCTCTAAAGGATTTTGAGTAAAGTACTGATAGTTATTATAAGTTTTAATAAGATTACTCAAATCTGTATTGAAAATACTATGAAAAGACACAGGCTTATAATCAAGGAATTCAGCTAGGAGGCTAATGTGGTAATACAGATGGATTAGATCAGATTCTAACAGTTGTAATGGAGACATATTTAAAGTTAGTAATAAATATTTATTAGTTTTTATATCACACTTTTAAGAACATCAAATTCTAATTAATTGTTCTCATTTTTCTGTAAAAGAACAAATGGGGGGCATTTATTTTGAAAATTTATACAGATGTCATTGTAGTTAACAGAGATAATAAAGATGAAATGATTCCAAGTTTTTAAAATTTTGGACAATTTAATAATGTATTGTTATAAACTAGTAATAGTTTCATCTTTATTAAAGTTTACAAATTGAAACTGTTTCTTTAACTTGGACAAAATAGTCTTAAACGTTCAAAGAATCTCTAATCCAATGGGATAATTTAAAATTATTCAGCACATCCCATAAGATCTTCAATTATCACATTTCAATCTATTGTCCTGGCTTATCCTTGATAATCCTTGACTGTTATTCCCAATACCATCATCCACCAAGTCCTATAGAGCTTTTACCTGCACTTTTTTTCTTTTCAAGAAAGTTCATGCCCCTTTACAACTATATGCCAATAGCTATACTATTTTCTTTGCTTAGAATAAGAACACTTAAATATTTTTCAGAGAATTGTTGTTAAGTTGTAACATATATCTAATATGGCCCACAAATCTTAAGTGTACACTCTGTTCTAATTTTACAAAATGGGCATACCTATGTAACCACTACTCTGATTAAGTTATAGAAACTATCACCACCTTGAAGCCTTTTTTTGTACCACTGACAAGGCTCTATCTCTTCCACAACCTCAATCAAAGGCAGCCACAATTCTGATGCCTATTAACTATTTTTAAAATTTGTCATTGTTGAAAGTATTACATATGTCCTTTCCCCCCTCCCCCAATGACCCCTCTTGGCCCATCCCTAACTCTGCCCCAGGCCTTCAAGCCCCTATTACCTGTGTCTATGGGTTATGTTTATAGGCATACAAGTTCTTTGATCTCCTCCCTCCCACACACCCACCCTTGCCTTCCCTCTGTGATTTGACAGTCTGTTCCATGCTTCTATGTCTCTGATTATATCTTGTTTAACAGTTTATGTTGTTCATTAGATTTCACCTATGAGTGAGATCATGTGATACTTGTCTTTCTGTGATTGGTATATTTCAATTAGCATAATACTCTCCAGGTCCTTCCATGCTGTCTCAAAGGGTAAGAAATTCTTCTTTTGTACTGCTGCATAATATTCCATGGTGTAAATGTACCACAGTTTTTTATCCACTCATCTACTGATGGGAACTTGGGCTGTCTCTAGATCTTAGCTATTGTAAATTGTGTTATGAACATAGGGGTACATACATTCTTTCTGATTGGTGTTTTGAGTTTCTTAGGATATATTCATAGAAGTGGGATCACTAGGTCAAATGGTAGTTGCATATTTAATTTTTTGAGGAAACTCCATACTGTTTTCCCTAATGGCTGCACTAGTTAGCATTCCCACCAGTAGTGTACCAGGGTTTCCTTTTCTCTACATCCTAGCCAGCACTTGTCATTTGTTGATGGTAGCCAGGTGTGGAATGATACCTCATTGTCGTTTATATTTGCATCTCTCTGATGATCAGTGACTTTGAGCATTTTTTCCTATGTCTCTTGGCCTTCTGGATGTGTACTTTGGAGAAGTGTCTATTTAGGTCCTTTGCCCACTTTTTAATTGGATTGTTTGCTTTCTTTCGTTAAGTTATATGAGTTCCTTATGTATTTTAGAAATTAACCCTTTGTCATATGTATGATTGCCAAATATGTTATCCCATAGAGTGGGCTCCCTTTTAATTTTGTTGATGGTTTCTTTTGCTGTGCAGAAGCTTTTTATTTTGATTTAATCCCATATTTTTTTTTTAAATTTTCTCCTTAGTTTCCTTTGCCCTGGGAGATGTATCTGTAAACATATTGCTAATAGAAATGTCTGTGATTTTGCTGCCTATTGTTTCTTCTAGAATTGTTATGGTTTCACAACTTACATTTAAGTCTTTTATGCATTTTCAGTTTATTTTTGTTTATGGTGTAAGTTGGTGGTCTAGTTTCATTTTTTTGGCATGTATTTGTCCAATTTTCCCAACACCATTTATTGAAGAGACTGTCTTGACTCCATTGTATGCTCTTGCCTCCTTTGTCAAATATTAATTGAATGTAATGTCTTGGGTCGATTAATGAGATGCCTGTTCTTGTACCAGTACCAGGCTGTTTTGAGTACAGTAGCTTTGTAGTGTAACTTGATATCTGATATTGTGATCCCTTCAACGTTGTTCTTCTTTCTCAAGATTGTTGCAGCAATACAAAGTCTTTTTGGTTTCCATATAAATGCGTGGAGTATTTGTTCTAAATCTGTGAAATATGCCATTAGTAGTTAAATAGGGACTGCATTGAATCTATAGATTGCTTTGGGTATTATGGAAATGTTAATGATATTAATTATACAAATCCATGAACATGGTATATTCTTCCACTTGTTTATATCTTCCTCTGGCTCTCTTTTCATCATCCTGTAGCTTTCCAAGTACAAGCTTTTACCTTCTTGGTTTATTCCTAAGTATCTTAATTTTTTTGTTGCAATGGTAAATGGGATTGTTAGCTTTCTCTTTCTGATAATTCATTATTGTTATTTAAAAATGCCATCGATTTCTGAGTGTTAATTTTGTATCCTGTTATATTGCCAAATTCATTTATTAAATCTAGTAGTTTTTTCTTTGGAGTTTTTAGGGTTTTCTCTATAGAATATCATTACATCTGCGGATAATGAGAGACTTACTACCTCCTTTTCAATTTTAATGCCTTTTATTTCTTCTTATTTTCTTATTGCTGACTAGGACTTCAATATTATGTTGAATAAGAGTGGTGAAAGTGAACATTCCTATCCTTTTCCTGTTATTAGAGGAAATGGTTTTAGTTTTTGCCTATTGAATATCATATTTGTTGCGGTCTTATTAAACATGGTCTTTATTATGTTGAGGTATGATCCCTCTATTCCCACCTTTTGAGAGTTTTTATTAGAAATGGGTGTTGGATTTTGTTGAATGCTTTTTCTGCACCTTTTGATATGAACATGTGATTTTTTTCATTCAATTTGTTTTGCCAATATTGTACCAGCCTTGTATCCCTGAATTGTGCCCTGAAAACAATTGATCTAGAGTGTGCAAAATTAACAAATAGATTCCATTTGAAAGAGTAAAATATTCTTAATAAAATATCATTGCATTTGATTCTAGAAAGAGAATATCATGTAGAAAATATTTGTATTTGATCTTTAAATTCAATTTCTATGTAATATTTTTACTTAAAAAACATATTTCTTTTTTCTATGTTAATTCAGGTATATTAATAAAAATGACTGATTAGCAAAGAAAAAGTTTAAACCTATCAATTTTTTGTTATTTCTGATTTTTTATTTGAGAGTATTCTTTTAATTTATCAAAGTAATCCTTTGATAAATTTATTTTTTATGACATGACTGTTGTGATCTAGATATTTTACTAGAGATTATTGATCCTGTTGTGAAAATTGTTTCTCACATTTATGAAATTTGTATTCAAGCAATAAAAACACAAGTTGTAATAAACACAACAAAAGAAAATTATAGGCTGCTACTACAAATCATGATGTTGAAATTTATCCCATTTCTTTCCCATAGGTTGCTTTAATATGTTAATATAAAAATAAAACTGATTCTAAATCTGTATAAAAGACTTATGGAATAAGAATCAAAGTGATAAAGGAAGTGAATGAAAAAATGAGAACAGTAGAGCAAAATATATATATATATTGGTTTTAGTATTAACACTGCCAGATAGGAAAATCTGAAATTATTTAATGCCAATTTCTTAGTTTACTAAATGGAAATACACAGCATGTCTATGAAAGAGTTGTATATAATAAAGTAAAATGTCTTCATAACTACTCTGCGTACTGTAAGGCATTAAACAAATATAAGAAAGTAAAGTTTTAATGGTTCTGAGAATGTAATGTATACATTATAACTATCATGAGCTCCATTCACTGGATAAAAAGATCTCCCTGTGAAAATATATTAGTCATTTTCACATACAGTGCTTTTGGTTTTGATATTGCAAAATAAAATGTCACCAATACTACTATTAATTGTATACTTTTATTTGAATACACAAAAGTTATTTTTAATGTTCATTTTAACTCAGATATTCCCTAAAACTGATAAGTAATAAAACTCAATATTGCTGCTAACACTGAATTGCCAGAAAAATGGTATGTCACTTTTCATTTATATTTCTTAATACCAGAAAAAGAATGACAGCTGCAAAGAGCTTATAATTTGGTGTCACAGTATCTAAATGAATGGAGAAATTTCCATAGGAAAATGCATGTGAAATTAAACCTTGAAGATCCAGATAATATTTTTACTGATTTAGAATGAGACTAAGTATTATAGGGATACATTTAATAATTCTGACAATGTTTTAAAGATGTAGGGAAAGGGTGACTTAAATTCTGAGAGACTGTGAGCACTTTATTTTTCATATGTTAGAGCATTAGTTATATTAATACTAGAGGCCCAGTGCCCCAAAATTTGTGCACTCAGGGGGGTTCCTCAGCCTGGCCTGTGCCCTCTCACAGTCTGGGACCCCTTGGAGGATGTCCACCTGCTGGCTTAGGCCCACTCCCTGGGGAATCAGGCCCAAGCTGGCAGTCAGACATACCTCTGGCAGCCCGGCAGCCCTCGGGGGATGTCCACTTACCAACTAGGAGCAGACCAAAGCTGCAGTCAGACATCCTTAGTGCTGCTAAGGAGGTAGGAGAGGCTCCCGCCACCACCGCTGTACTGGCAGCCATCAGCCTGGCTTGTGGCTGAGCAGAGCTCCCCCTGTGGGAGCACACTGACTGCAAGGGGGCAGCTCCTGCTTTGAGCGTCTGCTCCCTGGTGGTCAGTGTGTGTCATAGTGACCAGTCGTTACCAGTGGTTCTGCTGTTAGGGTCAATTTGCATATTACCCTTTTATTATATAGGATAGAGGCCTGGTGCACGGGTGCGGGCCGGCTGGTTTGCCCTGAAGGGTGTCCCGGATCAGGGTGGGGGTCCCCACTGGGGTGTCTGGCCAGCCTGGGTGAGGGGCTGATGGCTGTTTGTAGCTGGTCACACCCCCTTCAGGGTAAGGGTCCCCACTGGGGTGCCTGGCCAGCCTGGGTGAGGGGCTGATGGCTGTTTGCAGGCTGGTCAAGCCCCCCTTAGTGGGGACCCTCACCCCATGGAGGTTTGGCCAGCCTGTCTGAGGGACTGATAGCTGTTTTCAGGCTGGACACACACCCTTTAGGGTGGGGGGTCCCCACTGGGTTGCCTGGCCAGTCTGGGTGAGGGGCTGAGGGCCATTTTCAGGCTGGCCAAGCCCCCTGGCAATGGAAGCTCCCAGCCTCTCCTTTTTTTCTTTTCTTTTCTTATTCTGGGATTTGTTTACCTTCTATAATTGAAACTTTGTAGCCTCAAGAGGAGCTCAGAGCTGGCCTGGACGGGCTGGAGGGAAGCTTGGCTTCCTCCATCACCAAGGGCAACCCCAACCTCCTGCTCGCTCCAGCTCCATGGCCATGGCTGGCTGAAAGCAGGTGTCTGGGGTTTATTTACCTTCTATAATTGAAACTTTGTTGCTTTCAGTGGAGCTCAGAGCTGGCCGTGGCAGGTGGAAATTTTGGCTTCCTCCATCATTGAGGCAACCAAGCCTCCCACTTGCTCCATCTCTCTGGCTGTCGGCCGCCATCTTGGTTGGGTTAATTTGCATATAGTTGCTCTGATTGGCTGATGGGCGTGGCTTAAGGCGTAGCGTAGGTATGGTCAATATGCATGTTTGTCTTTTATTAGTGTAGCCTTGTTAGCATTCCCACCAGTAGTGTACCAGGGTTTCCTTTTCTCTACATCCTAGCCAGCACTTGTCATTTGTTGATGGTAGCCAGGTGTGGAATGATACCTCATTGTCATTTATATTTGCATCTCTCTGATGATCAGTGACTTTGAGCACTTTTTCCTATGTCTCTTGGCCTTCTGGATGTGTACTTTGGAGAAGTGTCTATCTAGGTCCTTTGCCCATTTTTTAACTAGATTGTTTGCTTTCTTTCGTTAAGTTATATGAGTTCCTTATGTATTTTAGAAATTAACCCCTTGTCATACGTATCATTGCCAAATATGTTATCCCATAGAGTGGGCTCCCTTTTAATTTTGTTGATGGTTTCTTTTGCTGTGCAGAAGCTTTTTATTTTGATGTAATCCCATTTTTTTAATTAGTGTAGCCCTGAGCACGAATCTGTGAGCCAGTAGGTTGCTGCAACTCTCCTGTAGCTCTCCGCCCAATGCTCTGCCTTCCTGCAGCTCCCCCCACCTTCATAGCTTGCTGCCCTGCCCCCTCCTGTAGCTCTCTGCAGCCTGCTTGTATCTCGCTGGTCCACCCTCTTGTTGATCCGTGATCTGGTCATGACGGGCTTGGTCATTATGCCTCAGGGAATAATGGCTAATTAGTATATTCCTCTCTTATTATATAGGATATTTGAACCACACACCAGTCTAAATGATATTCTGTCATCCACACACTGTTACTCTTTTTGCTATTTCCATGATTAAATCCATTTTAATATTGGTCAACAATGACTTTTAAAGGTCTTAATTCTATTTCAGCTTTTTACGCTGTTGATTTCCTCTCAAAATTTTATTCAAGTGTTTCTTTTTTTTTAACTTTTTTTTATTTTTTATATATTTTTTTTTATTGATTTTTTACAGAGAGGAAAGGAGAGAGATAGAGAGTCAGAAACATCGATGAGAGAGAAACATCGATCAGCTGCTTCCTGCACATCTCCTACTGGGGATGTGCCCGCAACCTAGGTACATGCCCTTGACAGGAATTGAATCTGGGACCTTTCAGTCTGCAAGCCGACACTCTATTCACTGAGCCAAACCGGTTTCAGCTATTCAAGTGTTTCTTAAAGTTGATACCATGCAGTGATGGTACTGAAACCAAACTGTTGTGATTGAATCTGGGTTTGTTGTCTTGCAAAATCAAAGAATGGGTTCACAGACAAAGAGGATAAAATAAAGCAAAAGCAAAGTTTATTGAGAGATAGATTCCCTCTAGCAGGGAGGGGACTCAAGTGGGTTGCCAACGAAACACTGTCTAGGGGTAGATATATGCCCTGCTGGCTTCTGATTGGTTCTTTTGTGGAAGCTCTCTGTCTAGGAGTGTTGGTTCTTCCCTGCCTAGTTGGGTTGCCCCAGCAGCTCCTGCCCAGCTGGGTTTTTGCCCAGCTGGGTTGCCTTAGCAACTAGTCAGCAAGCTGTGTCCTGTTATTCTTGGACTTCCATATTTTCTTCTCTCCTGTGATTCTGTCCCTGACTATCTAGCCCTCTTTTATTTCCTCATTCACCCCTCTGATTTGGAGACCCCAACTGCTATTGGAAATAGGGGCGATGACCACTCTGGCTACTTCCTGCTGAAGAGGGATGTAGTAGGGGTTGTTAGGGCTCCATCAGAGGTACTGACATTCAGGATTCCATTTACATGACCATTTGTAATATGATTTCTTCTGTCCTAGAGGAAACATAACATACAAGTAAGTTTAAAAGGCAGGGTCCAAACAACAAAACTAGTATGATTATAATAAGAGGGAATAGAAAGTGTAGAAGCCTAGAGGTCCAGTTAAGATTCTGTAGCCATGTGCCCCAGGATTTCAAAAGCTGCTGTTGGACTTTTGAGGCCCTATCAGCTAGTTCCTTGGCCCATCCCCTACTATACCAGACTAGTTGCTGTATAAACAGCATTCTTCCCCTTTCTCAGCTCTAAGGAGGTCAAGTCTTCTCCAATTTTGGAGGGTAAGTGCTGTCAATGAATCTAACTGGTTCTGTACTGTGACATACTTTGGGCAATTTCCTCTAGGCTCCCTGCAAGGCCTTTGGATAGGCTTTGATAGGAAAGGGAGGTTGATAGTCTCCCTATCCCAGTGCCTAGGCCTATAGCTATTCCTAGGCCAGCAAGGAGAGGAAGGAGGACAATGCTCCTCCTGGTCCAAGTGTAACCAGTGAGAATAACCTTAAAGGATTGATTATTCAGGGGCAATGTCTACTTCAGGGGCAAGATAGATTAGAGTTCAGGTCCCAGTCCAGTTGGCTGGGAGACAGAGATAGGTATTGGTGCAAAACAAAAAGAAGATTCCCTGGTTTTATAAGCAGAAAGTGTTCTCAATGGTGAAGAGGTGAGTGAACTTGTTCTCATTTTCCCAAAAAGAGAAAGTTCTAGCTAAGGTTGCCCCTGTAAGTGGCTGGAAAAGGCCTTTGGGATTGACCTGTGCAGCCCCAGTGGTGGTTCTCAAAATATACCTCTCAGTCTCTATCCACAATTCAGAATGTGTGAGATCATGGGAGGGGAGTCAGTGGCAGTCAGATTGCAGTTATGAATTACATCTCTGCCAAAATAGCTAACACAGGAAAGGGGTCAACCTAAACAGAGGTATCGGTTGTTGGGAAGGCGGCTGAGATGGTAGGCAAGACTGAGAATTGAACCAGTTTCTGAAAAGGGGCTGTTTGGGAGATGAAAAAGTTAGCCCAGTCAGAGGAAGGCTGTAGGTTGAGAGTAAAGTTGCATAAGCGTTGATCAAGATGTCCTGAAACCTTTCCTGCAGGGAGTATTCTGTTGATGTAAAGAGGTGCCTGATATGCTGGACAGTGTTGGCTGTTACTGGTCCTAAGATGGGAACCTCATAGGATGGTTTTCATTTATGGTGTTTAAATATGACTGGAGTAGCTGAACAGCTTTGCCTATGAGTGTTCCTCTTGTCATTTCTGTGATTGGGAAGTTATAAAGTTCATTGAGACACTGAGTTGAAACGGGGGCCCTCCATGTATCTTATGGTGGAAGGATAGATTGGAGTTGGCCCATGCATGGAAGGAGGTTGGGGCTACCACGTAGCAAGCTGATGAGGGGGGAAGACAGAGCCAGCAGTCCCTCACAAGACAGATGTTGGTGGTGTTGAGGAGGTGATGTTGAGGGTTTGAAGGATAGTGAAGACTTGGGAGATGTTCAAGAGGTATGGGGTAGACCTGCATACACAATAAGAGGAGAGGAAGAGGCCTTGGGAAGGGTCATTATTAGTAAGGACTGGGGTAATCAGGACCCTAACGCTCAGCTTGGAATATATTCTCCTGCCCTGGCTTCCTCAAGGCTTCAGGAGATTAGTTAGAAGGTGATTCAGGGTCCCAGCAGGGGCAGAAAAGGGGTCCCTTGGGAATTAGTCTAGGATTTCAGGAGCACTGAAAGAAAGATAGAATAAGAACTGTTAAGAAGATGAAGAGAATGATTACCCAGAGATACCAGAATGTTTTACTTATCTGGCATCTGTGGATTCTGCAGGGGTTGCTCAGCAGAGAAGTTTCAAATCCTCCAGGGGCTCACAGGATTACTGGTCACCCTGATTCAGTGTTGCTGGATTCTCCCCCTCCTCAGCCTTGCCTGGCGTCCAGACCTTCACTCTCAATTGATGGATCCCGGAGTCAATTCTGTTGCCCTTGACTGCCGTGGGTGTAGATAGGATTACTGTGTATGGCCCTTCCGAAAGAAGGCTGAGGGCAGATGAGAAAAAAGGGAGAGACTTTACCAGTTCTAAATTTCCAGGGGAGAAGAGGGAAATGCCAGTTTCCCTGGAGCAAGCTTCAGTAGCTGCTATAAAGTCTGCTGAAACTTGACTGGGGCTGTAATATCCTATACCTATGCAACAGTTTCCTTGTTTAGTGACTAGTCATCAGTAAGGAATGGACATCCATAAAGCATCTCATGAGGACTAAGACCTAAGTTTTGAGGAGTGTTTCTAATTCTAAGTAATGTTATGAGGAGAACTGTGGGCCAGGGAAGGTGAGTCTCCTGGGTGAGCTTTCAGAGATGTCTCTTTACAATATCATTAACTTTCTCTACTTTTCCTGCGGACTATGAACTCTAAGCACAATGTAAATGATACTGAATTCCCAAAGCGCTCGAGACTCCCTGTGTGACACTCACTTTAAATGATAGGCCATTGTCACTTTGGAGGGTCCTAGGTAGCCCCAATCAGAGAATGATTTCAGAGACTAAAATGCTAACTACTTCTTGTGCCTTCTCAGTTCTGGAAGGGAACACTTCCACCCAGTTGGTGAAAGTGTCCACCCACACCAAGAGGTATTGATTCACTCTCCATCTGAGCATGTAAGAAGTTGAATAAGGCTTTAGTACCTTCCTGAGAGGCCTCCTCTGAGGGGGCACATAGTAAAATGTCATCCACATATTGTATAAATTTAATTTGTGGGTGATCAAACTGACATAAGTCTTGAGTTAGGGCCTGACCAAACATATTGAAGACTATCTCTAAACCCCTGGGGCAAAACAGTCCAAGTCAACTGGGCAGACTGGTCTGAGGAAACTTTGAATGCAGAAAGAAACGGTGAGTCAGGATGCAATGGTATACAGAAGAAGGCATCCTTGAGATCAGATACAGTAAGCCATTTAGTGTCTTCTGGAATTTGTGCCAAGATATAAGGATTGGGAACCACAGTATGTATAGGGATGATTGCTTCATTTATTAATCTATGGTCTTAAACAAGTCTCCATTCTTCATTAGAATTTCAGACACCGAGAACAGGCCTTGGGCCTTTAAGTTGTCTATCATACCCTTCAGTGCTTCTCTTGCCTCTGGCTTGAGAGGATACTGTTTCTGGTGTGGAAAGGAGGTTGAATCCCCAAGATGTGTTTGAGCAGTTAGGATGCCCTAACTGCTCTGCCAGCTTTCCCTTGTGTGGCCCACATCTCAGGGTCAATTTCAGTCTCTACTAATGGCAGGCAGAATATTTGTTCTGGTGCTATGTATATAGTGGTACCAAAACAGGACAAGATGTCTCACCCCAATAGGGGAGTTGGACTTTCTGGCATAATCAGGAAGGTATGTGAGAAAAACAACTCAAAGACTGAGAAAAATGCCTAATCACCGGTTTGCCAGACACACCCTTAAAAGTCACATGTGG
>NW_005871407.1:537513-572395 GCF_000147115.1 Myotis lucifugus | reverse complement strand
GTCCTTGGGTGAGAATTTAAAAAAAGAAAAAGGAAAGAAAAAAAACAACAACACAAACTGTTTGGAGCAGTGGTTCTCAATCTTTCTAATGCCGCTACCCTTTAATACAGTTTCTCAGGTTGTGGTGACCCCCAACCATAAAATTATTTTCATTGGTATTTCATAACTGTAATTTTGCTACTGTAAAAATATGTAATTATACATGTGTTTTCTGATGGTCTTAGGTGACCCTGTGAAAGGGTCGTTTGACCCCCAAAGGTGTCATGATCCACAGGTTGAGAACCACTGGTTTAGAGCATGAGAAAGTTGTGAGTTTTACTCTACTTGCAAGGTAAATCCTTAGCTGCCACACTTTCATGATTGCGGGCAGAAGATACAAGTACCTTGGGACAAAGGATGCTATCTTTTATGTCCCACAAGCCAGAAGGATCACGATATTCATATTTGCTCAACTACTGGATGTTATACTTGCTGAAGGTGTGCATGAGAGCTGACTCATCCCCTAAGTCCCACATCCTTTTATTAGTCATAGCACCAATTCATTGAAGATGATAATGCCCTTACTGCACACCCAATACATTCAGAGCTTACTGTGGGCCAAGCTCTCATTAAGTGGTTTTCATTTTTCATCTGATGAAATTTTCACAATAAGATCAAGACATAGGAGCTATTGATATTACCAGAGGAGATGATAGAACTTAAGCAGATGGGGCTTACTTACCTTAAGTCCACAGATAAGGAATCCTAGATCCCTGGTTCTAGAGCTCATAGTTGTAATCATGCTGCTAAAGCCCCTTTCCCATGATGAAGTTACTCCTACTCTGTGTACTCTCAGAAACAATTGATCAAATTTCTTCTAAAGAGAGCCCTGAAAAACACTCAAAAAGATAATGATCTATAATTGGAATTACATTAGAACGGCACATTTTGCTATTGTATATAATTATATTGAGAATAATGTGCAAAGATAAAATATACATATTTCAATGAAAGATTATGTAATCTTCCCAAACCTTTTGTAACATTATAGTTCTTGGACCAGCAACATCACCAGGCAAGTTGCTGGCAAATTTCAGGCACCACCACCACCAAGCAATCACAAATTCTGAAAATGTGTCCAGCAAAGTGATTTAACAAGCCCTCCTGGTGATTGTGATACATGCTAAAGAATAACTTCTGGGGAAGATTTACTGGCTTCCAAATCAGGGAAATGAGAAGCAGTTTGAAGGATATGCAGATATATCATAAAAATAGGAAAATTGATTGAGATAATCTATACAGAATGGTTATTGTTTGTTCTCTTCCAACTACTTAAAAAAAAATTTTCTGATACCTTCACATTTTTCTTAGCTAGATATTTGAAAACTTTTTTTCTTTTTTTTTCTGGACAATCTTAACAGCACGAAAAAAAATTCCTAAAAATGTTAAATTTAAAATGACCTTTAAATTGAAATAAGCAATTCCTCATTTACCCCACAAGGAATGCGGGACCACAAGTCAGTAAATCCTGCTAGTAGTCACAAGGTTCCAATGGTCTTTTCTATGCTTCACTCTAAAATTGTGTACAAGCCAAAGTATAAATTAAAGTAAAAAAGGTATTCATTTCCTGACACATAAAGTCTCAAACACACTCTTTCTCATAAAACTCCAGGAGGTTTTACTCCATTAAAATAAGGGAGCAGATAAAAGAAAGAGGAAAATCCGAGATCCATTGAGTAGACCTTCCAGTAAGAGCAGAGAAAGTACATTCTGTGAGTGTAACTGTGCAGAAGACATAGCAATGAACTCTTACAGATTCTTTTACCAGTGGGAGGACTATAGCTGGAAATTATCCAAGGAAAAATGGGTCTGATAGAATATCTGATGTAATTTCATATGTAGAGAATGGCATTCAGAGAAGTTTTATATAACAATTGACATCAAACTAGAAATGGGGGGCGGGGGTGGCTCCAGAAAAATAATAGCCAAAAAAGAAAAAAACATGTGATTAGGCTAATTACATGTCTTTTTAGGAAAGAAAAATTATAGAGCCATAATAAACAAAGAATCCTATATTAAAGAAATCAGACCTTTAAACTATCAGAGAATTTAGGTTTTCAAAAAGAAAACGAAGAGAAATCTGTGTTTGTGAAGGCACATGGACATACAGAAATGTTGATGTAAATATTGTAAGTGGTAAGAAAATTAATTCTCACCTTCCATAATAGAAATCAAAATTTAATCTAAAAATTAATTTTTCCTTTCCCTCTTCCTCCTTATAAAAAGCTGTGTTTGTACTGAGATGGACTTTGTGACAAGAGTCCATCTTCTCAAGATGCCTGCATTTGAATAAACCTTTCCTTTTTCACCAATAAATAAATAAATAAATAATGATAATAATCTAAAAATTAATAAATAGCTGCAACAGCATATTATTTAAGTACATGGCAGTAAGTGCCAAGAAAGCAAAGAGTTAAAAAGAATTGTTTTGAAGTACAAAACTTACAAAATTGTTTTTATAGTTTTATATATAATTATTTGAATCATGATCATTTACTTAGATGAAAATAAAATTTATAATAAAAAATATGCAGTAAAGGGAACCAGATTACCCACAGGCCTACAACAATCAAAAAAAATGGGCCAAATATATGCAATAATAGCACTCAAAACATCAAACAGTGATCTTAGAGAGACGAAATTAATAAAGTTCTACAGCGGCTCCATCCTACAGCCTAGAGAAAATATCATGGCCAAGACATAGACAGAGCTTGCCCACCTGCCTGAGTTGTGGAGACAGAGCTCAGAACCAGAGGGATCCAATGCACCTAGAGTTTGTAATGCATAGCAGAAGTAAGAGAGTTACCCAGAGAGGAGCCTGGAGATCTGCAGAGGATCCCACTCAAATATTCAGTTGAGTACTAATAAGGGAATATAAATGACAAAGCTGTTCAAGGCTATGAAAAAACAAACAAACTAAGCCCTGAAAGGACCGGAAGGAACAGCATCGGTAGTTCACACTGGGCTTTGAAAAATGCCTGTACTTAAGAGCCAGAGGGGAAAATCTTAAACGAGTGGGCACGTGATTAACCCAATAGAATTTCTCTTTCTAAATAAGGGGATGGAATAATTTAGCCATAGAACCCTAGGAAAATATGAGCTATGATCCCACCGACAGTTTAACAGCAGGACCAAAAGGATCAACATGTTATCAGGTAACCTGGTTATTTCTTCATGGAAATATATCTGGTACTACAACATTTAAAAAGGATGAAATAAAAATGTCAAAGAACTATTTTTGACATGTGGTATTGCTATCATCATAGCTTTAAAAAAAACAAAATAACACTTGCCTTTTCACCTAAGTTTTAATGCACCAATTTAAATATATAATAGAAAACATCCACTTCCAATAATATCTAAAACTACAATTGACTTGAAACATAGCTCTGGTTGGTTTTCGTCAGTGGTTAGAGCTTTGGCCCAAGGACCAAAGGGTCTCTGGTTCCATTAACAATCAAAGGCATGCACCTCAGTTGCAGTTTCAATCTGGTGGGGCCCCGTGTAGGAGGCATCTGGTCCATGTCTGTTACACATAGATGTTTTTCTCTCTCTCCATACTTTTCCCACTCTTTCTAAAAATCAATGGGGAAAATATTCTCAGGTGAGGACTTAAAGAAAAAAAAAAAGGAAAAAGATAGAAAAAATGGCGGTGCAGTAAGTGGAAGCTACATTGACACTTTCCCAGGATCAAACTGGTTTTACAACTCAAGTACAGAAAAAGCTTCCTGAGTAATCAACTGAAGACTAGCTAGAAAATATCCTGATAATGAAAGATGGGAAGTGGAGACCACACAGAGACTGGTAGAAAGTGCAGAGGCCTAAAAGTGCTGGCTGAGCTCCCACAGAGAGCAAGTGAAGTTCTTTAGGATTATCTCATCTGTGGAGTTCCCACTGAGAACTCAGGGGTTGAAACCCCAAGCTGCGCTCCAAGCTCAGAGCACCAAAACTGAAAAAGGTGCCTACATAACATCTGGCTGTGAAAAGTAGTAGCATTGCTATTTACCAAAGAGATTCAGCTAAAAATCCTCTTAAAAGATCAATGCACAAAATTTCATGTGCAGCCACTCACCTTGGAGTCCACAGAGGGAGGACAGATGAGGCTAGCTAGATTATGTGAGGAGAACCAAGGATTGGGGATTCTGGAGTCAGAGCTTAGAAATTAGCCACCAAGTTTCCTGTGCTGCGTCATTCCCTTATATGGCAGAGGAAATCTTGCTCAGGTAGGCCTTTAGCATCTGCCAGGATCATTTCCTGCATCTGCTGGGGTTCAAGGAATCTGGAAAAGGGGCTGTGCGTAAATGAATGAAGAGGCTAGAGAAGAAGTGTGAATTTGGAAGGCATGGGGGGAAGCCAGACAGAAACTTAGTTCTAGTGCAGTGATGGTGAACCTTTTGAACTTGGCGTGTCAGCATTTTGAAAAACCCTAACTTAACTCTGGTGCTATGTCACATATAGATATTTTTTGATATTTGTAACCATAGTAAAACAAAGACTTATATTTTTGATATTTATTTTATATATTTAAATGCCATTTACTAAGAAAAATCAACCTAAACAATGAGTTCCTGTGTCACCTCTGATACGTGTGTAATAGGTTCACCATCACTGTCTAGTGACTAAGCTCCCTGAATGTCTGGACCCCTAGTTTTTTATTAATACACTAGAGGCCTTGTGCACAAAAATTTGTGCACTCCGGAGGGGGGGGTCCCTCAGCCCGACCTGTGCCCTCTCTCAGTCTGTGACCCCTCTGGGGATGACCTCCTGCTGGCTTAGGCCTTCTCCCTGGGGGATTTGGCCTAAGCTGGCAATCAGACATCCCTCTGGCAGCCCGGCAGCCATTGGGAGATGTCCACTTGCCAGCGGGGAGCATACCTAAGCTGCAGTAGGACATCCTTAGAGCTTCTGAGTAGGTGGGAGAGGCTCCCACCACCACCGCTGTACTGGAAGCCATCAGCCTGGCTTGTGGCTTAGCTTCCCCTTGTAGAAGCACACTGACCACCAGAGGGCAGATCCTGCATTGAGCATCTGCCCCCTGGTGTTCAGTGTGTGTTATAGTGACCAGTCATTCCCAGTCCTTCTGCTGTTAGGGTTGGTTTGCATATTACCCTTTTACTATATAGGATAGAAGCCTGGTGCATGGGTGGGGCCAGCTGGTTTGCCCTGAAGGGTGTCCCAAATCAGGGTGGGGGTCCCCACTGGGGTGCCAGGCCAGACTGGATGAGGGGCTGATGGCTGTTTTCAGGCTGGCCCCACCCCCTTTACGGTAAGGGTCCCCATTGGGGTGCCTGGCCAGTCTGGGTGAGTGGTTGAGGGACGTTTTCAGGCTGGCTGACAACTGAAGCTCCCAGCCTCTCCTTTTTTCTTTTTTCTTTTTTTTATTCTGGGACTTACTTACTTTCTATAATTGAAACTTTTGTTGCCTTCACTCGAGTTGAGAGTTGGCTCCTGCTTGCTCCACCTCTGAGGCCACGGCCTGCCGAAAGCAGGTATCTGGGGTTTGTTTAGCTTCTATAATTGAAACTTTGTTGCTTTCAGAGTGCAGAGCCAGGCCGCAGCAGGCAGGGAACCTTGGCTTCCTCCATCACTGGATCAAGCAATCCTCCTGCTCCCTTCAGCTGTGTGGCTGCCAGCCACAATCTTGGTTCATTAAATTTGCATATCATGCTGATTAGCCAATGGGAGGCATAGCGAAGGTACACTCAATAACTATCTTTGTCTATTATTAGATAGGATTTTGCCCTAAAGCAAAGAAGATATACATATCAAAGGTAAGGTTTGGTAAACAGTAAAAGATTATCAGGTTGGGGGAACTACCCTCAGCTGTCTGGCAACAAGCAATAATATGTAGATCTCCAGCCCTGCTGAAGCCCCAAGTTCCATCAACCTTTTGATGAACTTCTTGTAGTTATGACCTGCTGAAATTAGCCTCCAGCAACCATCCAGGCAAATTTTGCCTGGGGGGGAAGCATTATCCCCACTTTGTTGGAAAATTTCTCACACCTGGAGTCTAAGCCTTGCTGTTTTCCATATCCTGAGGCTAAGTGAGACTTAGAATAACAATACAGGGTCAGGCAGAGATAGATGTCTGGAGGCTTTGAGTCTTTGCCTAATCTGCTTCAGGACCTCAGGCTAGGAAAAGTAGACATAAGTACACATCTTGGTCCTTTCCAAAGGCAACCACACCAAGAAGAGTTGACCCACAAGCTATGGACTGTTGATAGCTCCAAAGAGTACCCAGGGCCAGTCACAAACAGCCGCTGATATTTTCCTGCACCAGTTAATGGGAGTCATAGAAGATCTACATAAAATATAGACACAAACCAAACAGGCAGCCAAATGGAGAGATATAAAGAACAAGGGCCAGCCGAAACCGGTTTGGCTCAGTGTATACAGCGTCAGCCTGCGGACTCAAGGGTCCCATGTTCGATTCCGGTCAAGGGCATGTACCTTGGTTGCAGGCACATCCCCACTGGGGGGCGTGCAGGAGGCAGCTGATCAATGTTTCTCTCTCATTGATGTTTCTGGCTCTCTATCCCTCTCCCTTCTTCTCTGTAAAAAATCAATAAAACATAAAAAATATATATATAGCTGCCCATACAACAGCAAGATGCCTTTCACTTGTATGAAAAGTATGGTCACTGGTGCATGCAGCATCCCAGATTGTGAGAGGGATGTCCGACTGCCAGTTTAGGCCCCATCCCCGGGCCTCTAGTTTTACATAAAAACCAGTTGAAGGTATTCACCACATTTTTTTTTACTCATAAATATATTTGTCACAATGATTACAGAAATTTTTGAAATTTCTACAATGTTTGATAGTTATATAATTTTGCTTTAGTCCCATAAATGGAGCTAAATTTCATTTTTACTGATTTAAGATTTTATTAAAAGATAAATAAAATCTAGAGGAAAATGAGTTTCTTAAATCTTAAATTCTATTTTTTATTTTTTATGGTAAAAAACTACATTTTATTTAAATATCCAACCAAGAAGAGCTATACATAGATCATGCTCAAGGCTGTTAAAATATATTTCATACAAATATTGCTATAATGCAGGGCTAACTTTTTATATAAAATAAATGTCAACAAAAACTAATTTTCATTTAATAAAAAATTGAAATATTTCTTAGGTTAAACTTGCAATTTGAATGCAATACTTTTAGCAATTTTTGAACTATATTGTTTTAAATATATGGGATTTTATACTAACCATTCAAGTACTTGATAGACCTAGAATTGTTTCATTTCTATTTTTTTTTTTTTTTTGTGATTGCTTTTCTAACATTGTATATTTCAATTGAGATAGGACTAAAAGTGTTAGGATATGAGTTCTTAGTATAATTGTCTTTTCCCCATCCCTCTATCAGCTAAATAGCACCTTCTATTTCCCCAAGTGGATTTCTCAACACATCTCAGCTTCTCAAGAATAAGGATTCAGGATTCTGGCTTCCTAGAATAAAGTGACCAAGTTAAGTCTTCTTTTAAAAAAAAAAAAAAAAAAAGGAAAGGAAAAAGAAGTGAGAGATAAAGACAATTATGGTTAAATTTAGGGATAAACACTGGGAGTTAGGAATAGTTTGTTAAGGAATTTGTACAAATTAATTGGTACATCAAGGAAGATAATTGTAAGTATCACTGTGCTAGATAAACTAGTAATCTTTTAGTGTGATCAGAAAAATGAAAGAATTAAATATTTTCATTAACACTTTGAAAACAGTGTTTTCCTTGGATTTAATACTAATCTGAGCCCACTTGCATTTTAACATTTATAAGTATTACCCAATATACTCTCAATGTATTTTATAGCATTAAATTGGAAATAAGTTCATTCTCTAATTATTATGAATAATAAAATGCTTTCCTTTTGCTGTTTTTATACAATTAGTCATAAGATACTCAGTGAATTCCTATTATATGCTAAACAGAAGCAATAGATCCTATGGAAGCTTTAAATTTTAAAGCACATAAGTGTGATAAACACACTTTTGTTTTGAAAATTAATTCTTTGAATTGTTTTCAGCCTTAATTCTTATAAGTTTATTTCAGGAACTTAGGACTTCACCTTACTTTTTCTGATTTTAGTAATTGAGAGCTCTCTGCCTTTGTTATGTGTCTAACATCAAGATTTTTTTCTGAATATCTTTTAAGTGATATATTTATAACAAATTATTAACAAGTAAAAAGTCATAAGATAAGAGCTGTGAGTTCTCCTTAAAACTCACTTGTTGGAGGTAATTTTGAAAGAATATATTGAAAACAACAATGGAAAAAGTAGCCTCATTAGTGACAAGCGTAGCTATTGTCCTAAAACCACTAAGATGAAGCAAGTGATCAGAGGTTATAAAATTGGTAATGTTACCTGCTTGTGCACTGCAATTACAGTTTTCAGGATAAAGTTAAATATTTTAGATGGAAGAGAGAAGTTATTAATCAGCCTGAGATCCATTATCATGAACACAGTGGGGATGAGAGAAGGTTGGTAGGTAATTAGGGCTCATCTCCATGTAGGTATCATGATAATGGACTAGGATACACCTACTGATATTTGTTAGAAGGAGATTCTTTAACTGGAAAGCTTTTGACATGATAGTCCTCATTTACAATTGATTTTGGTAAACAAACCTAGAATGTATGGAATCCTAGGAAAATTTTATGTAGCATGAAACTACTTAAACATAAAATGGAGATATGTCATGACCTATAATCCTTTTTGCTGTGTGATGTAACCTGCTCACTTGTCTTAGAAAACTCTTGCATTATTCTTGGCCAGAAAGGACATCAGATGTGGGGAGAAAAGACCTGAGGAGCCACAATCAGAATACCCGATCTCTCTGCTTTGCTTATGCTACTGGATATTCTTCATTCTTTAATTTATTAGTAACAGCTGATATTGATTTGTAAGAGTTTGATTTGTCAATTCTACTTTTATTTTTTTTTAGCTCAGTAGAGAAAACTTTGAATTCTAAGCAAAATATAAAATACTAACATTATATTTAGTTTCTAAGCTAACCAGTTTTAAAACAACAAAAACCCAGTTTTCTTTCCAAAAGATAAAATTGCCTATGACAGTATTACTACATATTTTCATTAAAAAGGTCATATTGACGTTTTAAAAATGAACTAGAAAAAAATGTCACAATACATCTTTTCTTTTTGGCAAATCTGATTATTTGTAGACTTATTGTGATTTTCATATGAGGCTAATATTTTGTGCTTTAGAAAATTCAAAGCATCAACACTGATTAATAGAACCAATCTTTATTTTCTAATGGAAGATAAGCAAAGGATTTCCAATTTAAAAAGAATCATGGCGTGACATTGGAAATAGGAGTAATAGCTGGTTCTAAAGATGCATAAAATGAAAATAGTAGTGAAAGAATATCAGTGATGGACCCACAAACTTGAATCAAAACAAACACTTAGAATATAGGGTGGGGCAAAGGTAGGTTTACAGTTGTTCATATGGAAAATAATACAATCATCATTAAATAACAATACAAGAATAAACTGTGTTTCCCATATTCACAACTGTAAATATTCACTACTTTTGCTCTACCCTGTAGTTGTAATATCTGGATATTCATCAATTCAACTTGATGACATAGCACTAGACTATGGGCTGAAATGTGTTAGGACCAGGACCCAGAAGTTGACTAACTGGCAACGTAAGTGCAGATGTTTAAGACTATTGCTGGGAGATTCTTGAGAAAGCTCACAATGTTCTTGAAGACAATAATCTTCCTTAATAGTCCATAGATTGGAGACATAAGACAAAATTGAGCAGTCTTTCTCAAATAGTGAGTGGGCATAGAAATGGATAATTTAGGCAGATAACATTTGGCACCATAATGGTAATGTTTTCACTGTCAGTTCATGGTTAAGATGGACCCCAATTATCAATTTTGGGTTTTGGGATAGGACTCTACCTATCACATAACTACTTGCCTTATAGAATATATTAAGAGGAAATGGGAATTATACAAATTGTAACTGACTATAGAGAAGAAATTAAAAATTCACATATATGAACTTTAGCATAAGCTTGGCACAGCTCAGGCTAAATAATGTAGTCAGAACAGCACTGTAATTTGAACAAGGAACATGCAGAGTAACCTGGAATAAGTTTGAATTCACTTCTATATGCCAATGAATCAATTATCTATACTAATAATAGAGGAATATGCAAATTTTCCAGGACGCTGTTATGGAACAATCTAACAGCAGGCTTGTGTGGGGTGACCAGGCCAGAGGGGGGGCAGTGAGGGGCAACCAAGCTGGTAGGGGAGGGCAGTTAGAGGTGATCAAGCCAGCAGGGGGGGAGGGGTTAAGGGCAATCAGGCAGGCAGGCAGGTGAGTAGTTAGGAGCCAGGGGTCCTGGATTGTGAGAGGGATGTTCGACTGCTGGTTTAGGCCCGATGCCCAGGATCAGGACTAAACCAGCAGTCAGACATCCCCTGAGGGGTCCCGGATTGGAGAGGGTGCAGCCTGGGCTAAGGGGACCACCCCCTTCTGCACAAATTTTGTGCACTGGGCCTCTAGTCTGATGATAAAAGATTATCATTTAATGTTTAAATAATCCCCATTTCTGCAACATTTATAATTTCATATTCTCACATTAGTTTATTTTTAGAAATTGGTCAATTTCTCCCTAAAACTATGACACATACCAAAGTGAGCACAGAACTTTATATGTGCTATCCTATCAAATGAGTTCAGTAACAGAAGTGTCATTTTTGTCACAATAGTATGATACCATATCTACTGCCCCAAACAATAATTATGTGCTTATAGCTTTAAAGAATCTCTTTTCTATTTAATTTGTTTGATAGGAATGTTAATACTTTTTCTATTAAAGTACTTTTTTTTTTAAATCCTCACCAGAGGATATGTTTAGAGAGAGGCAGAGGGAGAGAGAGAGAGAGAAACATCCATGTGAGAAAGAAACATTGATTGGTTGCCTCCTGAACTCATGCTGACTAGGGATAGAATCCACAACCTAGGTGTGTGCCCTGACCAGGATTGGAACCTGCAACCTTTGGTGTATGGAACAATGCTACAACCGAATGAGCCACTGGACTATTAAAGTACATTTTCAAACATAAGACATTATTAAATGTTTGCCTTTCACTGTCTCCTATTTTCAAATTCTGTACAGTATTAGATCAATTAAATGCCACCATAGACATTCATCAGGGCTCATCATACTTAATTATAGTATTACAGAATAATTACTTGCTCATTAGCATCTTGTTCAATGGAGCTTCAGATTATCATTATCAGATTTTCTAATACAAGCATATAGCAGGAAGGAAATCATTGGTAGAATCCACTGGGCAAATAGATAAGCCAGTGAGAAGGTTTCCGCCCTATCCAGTTGCTGTAACACCAAATGTAATACTTAAACACTCAGGTTAAAACTTTGCATCCATTAGAGAACTGGCAACTTGCTTTTTTTTCTTTTTCTTTTTTGTAGTTTATTATTTTTATTTATTTTAAAATCTTTATTTTTGAAAAGATTACAGATATCCCCCTTTTCCCCCATTCACACCTTCTAGCCTGCAACACACCCACCCAGGCCTTTACCACACTATTGTCTGTGACCATGGGTTATGCATATACACATATAAGTTCTTTAGTCTCTTCCCACACCCCCAACCTTCCCTCTGAGATTCAACAGTCTGTTCCATGCTTCTATATCTCTGAATCTATTTTGTTCAACAGTTTATTTTGTTCATTAGATTCCACATATGAGTGAGATCATGTGATACTTGTCATTCTCTGACTGACCTTATTTTGCTTAACAACTTCCCTTTTTTTCTACTTGTCAGTGGCCTCTGTTGCATCTGGAAGCTATAGACATAACTTAATTGCAGATTTATAACCTTTGATAAAATCATGGTGCCTGTTTCCATAAATGTACCTCTTCAAAGCACTGCTGCAAGATACATGATGCTCTACAATCTCTGCATTTCCTCTAAATTTCAAGTCAAAAATTTTCATCCAATATTTTTATAACTGAAATGTACTGTTAATGAATGTAAACTTTAAATTGAGACCCAAATTGTAGGATAGATCTGAAGTAACATCCCATTCATATGGATGAAAGGTATTAAAATAAAGTAGAGACCAGGCTTGAAAATACCTGTTAGGTCTGATCAAATAATTGAATCAATGCCCCCTCCCCTGGGAACTGACCTTTAGGCCACTTCACAACGGGCATTCCACTTACTTAGACAATTATCTCTCCCCTCCGGAGTTTCCCAGAATCCAGACCTGCACAGAGAATTTTCCGCTCAGAAAAAGCCCACCTACAGTCCTTTAAAAACCTCTGACTCCCCGTCTTTGGGTGCTGGCACCATTTTGGGGCGCAGCCCATTTGGTTTTACAGATGACCTAATAAATTCATAATTCTTCACCCCTTTAGACCTCATGCATTCCTCCTTTGGCAACCCCAGCACCACCCAAGAAGACAATTTAAGCCATGGAACTTATTTCATGAATGTAAGCAAAGCAGGTGATTTCTTGAAAATGCCTCTGATAATCATAAAAGAAACTTAAGTCAGTTTCCAGAAATAGTACAAAGTCATCACTTTTAACCAAGCCCCTCTCTTCTGGAAACCTCCACTGTAATAACCAATCATTGTAAAGATTAAACAACTTCCTTGTTTTCACTTTACAAGCCATTCTGCAATGTCATGCCTCTGAGCTGAGCATCATAGCAGCTTTGAATTTGAAGAAGCCTGATTCAAGAACTGCCTTATTTATTTTTATTTTTTTTACAGGAAACTCTTACAAAATATGATTTAACTGATTTGCTTTTAATTTTTACTGTTTCTGAAATTTTGACAGGGTTTTAAACTGGTGAGGTATATGTGAATTAGAACTGCATTGTGCATTGTTGTGCTCCTGCTACTATTCTTGTATTACTCACACAGTTTCTGTGCTGTTGGTGATAGTGATATTGATGACACAGAACTTGTTATGAGCCTGAATTTTTAGCACCAGCTTATTTATATGGCCTTCCTTATGTCAGCTTTCTCAACCGGAAAATGGGCATGATACCTACTTTTGAGAAGTTGAAATATTCATAAAGGATATACTTTGGAAATAAAAGTATATTTCTCAAATCAAGCATTATTTATATTTCCCCACAGCCCTTTCTGTAAAGTATCTGCCACTTAATATTTTAAGAAAAAGGCTGCCTTATAAGATTGTGTTTCTTTTTTAAACTAACACAAAGTTTTCTAACCTGGTCTTTGAAAGGTGAGAGATTGAAAAAAGCAATTTGTTTTACTGAAGCACACTGATAAATAGAATTTCACATTCAAGGTGTGTTCCATTATGCATGATTTTTTTCAGTGGATAATACAAAATAGTGTATTTCTTATATTTGTGACTTAAATGTGAGTTCTCAAGCTCATAATATGTTAAGAAAATAAATGTTTTCTCATCAGATGAAGTTCTATGAACTGCCATTTAATAAAGTAGTATTCAATTCTGAGTATTAGAAGTTATTACTGAATATATTAAATATTAACTTTAGGTTATGTAGCTTTAAAATTGTTGCTGCTCAAAATTCCAACAAATATAAATATTATAATGAGACTAGGGAATGCTTTAGGATAAATTAATGGGGTTTTTATATCTTCTGAATTTGTATTTCTGTAATCTCAGTAAAATTGTAACTTCAACATATTTTAGATATCTATATTTAGAAAGCTTTTTTCTGCCCCCTTTTGATTGTTCACATAGAACCATAGTATAATGGGTTTGTAAGGGATTATTATTATAATTGAGTAGAATAGTAATATAAATCCCAGATAAACCACGGAATAAGGCCATATAATGGATAAGTTGCCGATATAGACCTTGACTTCAATTTGAATTTAAAGTTGGGGAAATTAAGATTGTCTATTAATAATCAAGTGAGATTGAGGATGATAATAGCAATGGCAGGAGTCTGGAGAAATCACTATGTGTCAATAACAGTATTATATACAACATATACATAACAGTATTATTGACCCATATACATGTGAATATATACATATACACACACACATACACACATAAATATGTACTAGAGGCCCGGTGCACAAAAATTTGTGCACTCGGGGGGGGGGGTCCCCCAGCCCAGCCTGTGCCCTCTCGCAGTCTGGGACCCCTCCGGAGATAATGACCTGCTGGCTTAGGCCTGCTCCCGGGTGGCAGAGGGCAGGCCCAATCCCTAGGTGCAGCCCCTGGTCGGGCTCAGAGCAGGGCCGATTGGGGAGTTGGGGCGCCGCCCCCTGTCATGCACAGAGCAGGGCGGATCGGGAGGTTGTGATGCCACCCCCTGTCACTCACAGAGCAGGGCCGATCAGGGGGGTTGGGACTCCCGTACCCTGTCACACACAGAGCAGGGTTGATCAGGGGTTTGGGGAGCTCCCCCCGTCACGCACAGAACAGGTCCGATCAGGGGGTTGAGGAGCTCCCCCCTGTCACTCACAGAGTAGGGCCAATAGGGGAGTTGGGGCACCGCCCCCTGTCACACACAGAGCAGGGTGGATCAGGGGGTTGGGGCGCTGCACCCTGTCACACTCAGGGCAGGGCCAATGGGGAGGTTATGGCTCTACCCTGTCACACACAGAGCAAGGCCCGTGGAGGGGGGTTGGGGCGCCACCCTCTATCACCCACAGAGCAGGGCCGGTCAGGGGTTTGGGGCGCCGCCACTGTCACACTCAGGGCAGGGCCAATGGAGGTTATGGCTCTACCTTGTCACACACAGAGCCGCAGGGCAATCAGGGGGTTGGGGAGCTCCCCCCTATCACGCACAGAGCAGGGCTGATCAGGGGGTTGGGGTGCCTTCCCCTGTCATTAACAGAGCAGGGAAGATAGGGAGATTGTGGCCCCGCCCCCTGTCACTCACAGAGCCGCATGGGGTTCGGGGGGTTTGGGCGCTGCCCCCTGTCACGCTGATCCCGGTGCCGGGAGCCTCGCTGCTCCGCTGATCCTAGTGCTGGGAGGCATATTACCCTTTTACTATATAGGATAGAGACCTGGTGCACGGGTGGGGGCCAGCTGGTTTGCCCTGAAGGGTGTCCTGGATCAGGGTGGGGGTCCCCACTGGGGTGCCTGGCCAGTCTGGGTGAGGGGCTGAGGGCTGTTTTCTGGAAGCGAGTGACTGAAGCTTCCAACCGCTCCTTGTTTTCTTTTTTTTATTTTTTATTCTGGGCCAGCTTTAGCTCTGAGGCCTCGCTGCTGAAAACATCGATACAATGCTGCGGTCTGGCTGGCTTTCAGTCCGGCTGGTTTCTGGGTTTTTGTTTAGCTTCTTATTTGCAACATAGTACATATTTGCTTAGAGTTGCAGCTGAGAGGCCAGCAGCGGCAGGTGGGGAACGTTGGAGTCCGCAGTCACTGGAGCAAGCAAGCCTCCCTGCTCGCTTCAGTGCATGGCTGCCGGCCGCCATCTTGGCTGACAGTTAATTTGCATATACTCACTGATTAGCCAATGGGAAGGGTAGCAGTCGTACACTAATTACCATGTTTCTCTTTTATTAGTGTAGATATACAATGCTGCTATACAAGGTAGAGCAAAAGTAGATTTCAAGTTGTGAATACTCAAATCACAGAGTTTATTCTTGTATTATTAATTATTGTATCTTTTTCCATAGGAACAACTGTAAACCTACTTTTGCCCCACCCTGTATATTAAATGTAAATATACAACAATATCTACAAGTACATTTTATACTTTTTGCACATATGCATTGATACTTTATATGTACAGTAAATAGACTTATAATTTAATTATAAATATGCTCCAATATATACATGTACATATAAACATATGTATTTACACATTCATCTGTGTATATTGGTGGTTATTTACACTTTATATATTATAGTAAATATACTTTTAAATATTTACTAGTGGTCCAGTGCACAAAATTTGTATCTTCAGGGTCGGGGGGGGGGGCGTTCCCCAGCTTGGCTTGTGTCCTCTCACTGTGCGGGAGCCCCACAATTGGTCTCCCCAAAGAGGTAGGCCCTGCCCACCCATCCGGGGCTCCTTGATGTATTGCCCCAAAATGGTAGGCTGGAGCCGGGGTCCCGCCCCTGGCATTGCCACGCATAGCTGCCGGGACCCGCTGCACATGCAGCATCAAGTCCCAGTCTACCTGTGTGCGTCTACTGCCCATGCAGCCTTCTGGTGATGGATTGTTACAACATGAGGGCATGAGGTCATTATGGCATGAGGGCATGATGACCACATAGGCTTTTATTAGTATAGATTGTAAATATACACCAATATATACATGCACATGCATGTCCATATACACATATATACACTGTATACATATATATATATATAGCATATATAATTAATGCTAAAGAGATGGGAACTAGTATTATATACATTTAATGAGAAAATGGTTGCTCAGAGGGATTCAATAATTTGCTGAAGCACAAAATTTCAAACTAAGTTCTGGTTAACTACAGAGACACAACTATTAAAGCCAATGGTAGTAAAGGGTAAAAGAGGAAATGTATTAGTAAATATAGATATTAATGTATTAAAATAAATTTTGAAAACATTGAATAATTACTTATGTATAATACATATGTTTTATTATATTATATACTATCTGCATTGCTTATGCTTTTCTTGCAATATCAGAATCTTGATATTTGTAATTTTATATTTCTCCTACTAAACTTAATCATTTGTCATAATCAGAGTTACTGAAGAAAAATGTGTATTTGGAAAAAATATTGCATAATTACTGTAAAATAAATAAAAAGCTGATTATTATAAGACAATATCCTGTAGACTTGAATCTCACATGGCCAGATTAATAGAGAACAGTTTAAGAAGAAAAACAAGACTTTGATCTGAATCCATTTGTATTGTTATCCAAAGTTTAAATTTAAAAAATTTAGTGATAGTTATAAAATTTTAAATCAGAAAATAACAGATTATAAAACCTTTTAATCTTAATTAATGTGAAATTAAATTCCTAAATTAAGCATTTCTCTTATTATGTTTCAATCAGTGAGGCACATATTGGTTATACATAAATCACCTTTTAACTCTCAAGTAAATTGTGATGAAACTGGTTTGATGTTTACTAAATAAATACATGGAGGAGCCCAAGAAATTGCAGTTATTTATTTCAGAAATGTGAAGATCTGTTTAGTTTGTAAGATAAACTCTCTTTCCATGTATTTTCCTACCTTTAGCATGTGCAAAACATTCTGATAGTATGGAAGGGGCAGAGTGATGTCAACTATTTCTCAGTTTTAATTTACTTAAGTCTTGGGAGCTTCTGAACATACATATATCGCTTTATATTTTCCAAAGCTCTGAAATTAATTTTTCATGTATTATTTGATTATTATTTCTATTAAACATAATCCACAAAAGTGTATTCATTTAAATAAAGGTGATGTTCTTAAATAATTAATTCTCCATTCTCTTTAATATATCATAGAAGATACTGTCATCAAGGATAGTGTCATCAATAAATGATGTTGGAAAAACTGGATATCCACACACACAATAATAAAATTGCATCTTTAACTTACTCCATACACAAAAATCAACTCAAAAAGGATTGAAGAATTAAGCTTAAGATTTGAAAACATACTGCTAGTAGTATAAAACAGGGAGGAAACTCCTATTCAGTGGCCTTGGCAATTTTTTTGGATGTGACACCAAAAATTTAAAACTGGGGGGGGGGGGGGGGGTTGGGGGTAACAAAAACAAATATTAACAAATGAGAAAAAAATGTTTATTTATTTTTTTAATTATATACTTAATGATTCAAAAAAAAATGCCTAGCTCCATTTAAATAAAATTTTCTATACTTCCCTAAATTTTGTGAGCTATAGAACAAAACATGAGATTTGTTCCTCAGGGCCTTACAATCTTTTCAGGTTAGCAGTGTTAATTACCTGCCCTAGATACTTATCTCCTCAAGTTTAAAAGCCAGGTTTTAGTTTTCTGTGTCAGTGCTTACTTCCTCCTTGTATCTGAAACAATATCTGATGCATCAAAGCCCTAGTCTTGATAGGGGAGCCACTTCCATACAAGCATCATTGACTCATATGGAAAAAAAAAATCATGTAAAAATACAGGGAGAGGAGATTGATGAATCTCAGAGGAGAGTGGGGGGAGGGCAGGAAGAAATTTACCCAATAATGTATATGCATAACCCATGGACATAAACAATAGTGTGGTGGAAGCCTAGGGGGGAATGGGAAGAGGTCAATGGGGGATACAAGGGAACATCTGTAATACCTTCAACAATAACGATAAATAAATTAAAAAATATAGGAAGGGACATATATGTACACTCTTACCAGGACAGAATATATTACCTCATCTTCAAATATATATATCGTTTTCATTACAAACTAGTAGTTTCACAAAGATCAAACTCTAAGATGCAGCATGAAATTCAAATATTATGAGACATTTTTAGAAAAGGAAAATTCTTTCCTTTAACCACTGTTATTATTTTTATAAACTAAGGGACAAGTATATTAGAGTGCTATGTAGCACAAAAATTGGTTATGACCCCCCAAATGCACCCCCCAAAAATGTTTGCAGTCATTGTGTGCAGTGCCGCTCAGTTCTATTTAACTAGTTGGCTAGGTGTCTGGTTATCTATTATATTTTATACTGTTCAATTACATTTCACTCAGTAGAAGTCTGGTAAATCTGTTGTGTTTGTGATTGAGCTTTGCTCAGCTGGTGTAAGAGAAGATGAAGTTGCCCTACACTAACTGAATGATGGATGGCCAAGGTTTCCATACAGTAAAATGCAGTTTTGTTATATAATTACCAGTATTGTATGCAGCACTAAGTCTATTTCCTGACTATAATTTGAAGGGTTGTACTGTGTGAGTTATGAAAGAAATTATAAACTAATTTGTAAAAATACATCTGTTATGAATAGGCAAGAGGCTCTACTAAGAAAGGAACAATTTATTTCCTTATGTTTTGTAGCTATTTATAAGATCAAGAGAAAATGAAAGCATTTTCATAATCCATAGTCCTTTACAAAAATATTTATGTCTGCAATTCTATATTTTTTAAAAATGCAATGCTATAGTTTTTGTCATGTTTAGGAGAAAAATAAAGTAAAATATAAAATTTCCCATAAATATATCCTCTTTAACTCGATATTAAACAAAGCATTAATTTTATTAGCATATTTTGCATATGATGAAGTACATTTTTATGTTTTCTAAAACATTCCAGTTCTCAGACCACAAAGAAAATGTTACAGATATTTGATAACTCTTTCATAGGTGGGACAATAAATAAATTACTACTCTGAAAAATGATGTCTTCTAACTTGTTTCCCTTGGTATCATACTCCATTCTGAACCATTCATTCAAATTCCGCCATTACTTTCAGCTTCACTTTATTTTTACTTATTTATTAATATATTTTTATTGATTTCAGAAAGGGAGAGGGAGAGAGAGAAACATAAATGATGAGAGGGAATCATTGATCAGCTGCCTCTTGCACACCCCCCCCCCCCCACTGGTAATGGAGTCCATAACTTGGGCATGTGCCCTCGACCGGAATCTAACCCAGGACCCTTCAGTCCACAGGCTGATACTCTATCCATTGAGCCAATCCAGCCAGAGCTCAGCCTCACTTTAAATAGGAGTTGAACCTGGGATTGGGTGAATTAGCTGTAAAACCTGAGAGATTGGGATGTGGCATCATGATCAAACTGAGGCACGCATGCTTTATCTAAAAGCATCCATAAGTGTTTTTACAGATTGTTCAGGCCAAATAGCAAATGTCTATGAGTTTTTTGACTGTCGGCTATTATTATTTTTGTTTTAATTCCCAAAGGTGACATAAAATCTTAAAGAGAAGAACAGTCAATTGTATATATCCATATTTCTGATTTTCCCACCCATTGGTCTCCCTTCTTTCCTGATAATCTAACATTTTTTTAAATCATTTCCTTCTGTTTGAAGCACTTCCAATAGCCAATATTTAGGTCTGCTAGTGATAAATTCATTTAGTTTCCCTTCAATTAAGAATATCTGAAAGACTAAAGTTGGTGCAGCAGGGGCATGCTAAACAGCCATCTCAGGTGGTAAATAAAAACAAAATTCAACTTATTTAAGGAAACGGGTTAGGCAATGGGAATATCCAAAGGGAAGGGCTAAAAATATACTTAGGGCAGTGAAACACAGAAAGGCAGAGAAGAAGCAACAGGAAAGCCTAGGCTGGGCTGCTTTGGATCACTGAGAAGTCAGAGAAAAGGGGGCCTTGGAGACAGGGTTAGCCTGAGACAAGCTGCCCCTGCCCAATGCTCCCCTGGTTGCAAGTCTCATGGGATTTCTTAAAGGTTGGGGGATACATGCCTATGGGGGAAGGAGAGGGAAAAGAATGGCATGGGTGTGCACCTTGGAGGGGGCACACACACTGGGTCCTTTGTCCTGAGCATAGTTATCTCTCTTGCAGGTGGAAATCTTAGGGGAGGTCTTAGGGGAGTGTCTCAATAGAATATTCATCAGCCTCCCAGGTGTGCTCTTTCAGGGCTGTGGTCTCCACTGATTGGTCAGTGCCAGGGCAGGGGGTCATTAGTCAATGTAGCTGGTCCTGAGGCAGCCACAGCATCACTTGTCTGGTTTTGCTGCTTTTCTGGGACTAGAGCTGAAACACAACTGAGGCCTACATGTTATCTGTAGGGAGGAAAAGGTCAGGGGATGCTAAACTGCATGACTAGCAATGTGAAAGATCAGGGTTCCATACCTCATGACCAGTGATATTGGAGGGAGGATAGGTTACCCTGGGGGTGAGGTTCTTGTTTTCCCAGTTTTGCCCCTTTGCTAGGCACCTGGGGCTTTCTACCCTGGCAAATTCTGTACCTGGCCCATTGTTCTTGCTCTGTTCATGTCTAACAATGTTTTTACTCCACCCTCATTCCTAAAGGATTATTTTGTTGGATAGAGAATTCTGGTTTGAAAGTTTTTTTCTTCATCACTTGAATGGAAGGTTTCTTTGTTTGGCCTCCTTGGCTTTAGATTAGAAACTTATTAGAATCAGTGTTCTCTGTAGTTGATGTGCCATCTCTTTCTGGCTGCTTTCAAGATTTTTTATTTGTCTTTGCTTTATTTCAGAAGTTTAATTATAATGTATTAGGCATAGAAGTATTTAGATTTATTCTGTTTGAACTTTCTCAGTTTCTTAAATCTGTTGTGCTTTTTTGCCAAACTTTGAGGTTTTGTCCTAAAGCTCCAGTCTTCAGTGGTTGAACCTGTTGCGGTGCCCTTCATGTTCCCAGCAGCCATGGTCTTTTAAGAAGCCTCATGGGACAGGGAAGCCACTCCTAGAAGGAAAGGGAGAGTTTTTGTTAAGCCATCTGAGTCTTTCATGGAAGTTAATAATGAGGAAGAGGTGGTTAGAGGAGTATAGAAGAAGTGGAGGGCAGTCCCTTTCGGTCAGTCCCTTTCTCTGGTTTAAGGGACTTTAGGGAGTTTGCAGAAAAGGTGTTTTAGAAAACAGAGGACTGAGGGGCCAGAGAAGATCCCTGGTTTCCTACATAGATCAGCTGGGCAGGCCAGACAGAGACAGCACACCAGCTCCTGGTGCAAATCCTTTCTTCCATTTCTAGGAATATAAAAATATTGTTGGGCACCTCTGGGTCAGTAGGGAGCTTTGGTGGAGGAGGTAAGAAGAGGAAGAGATGGAGGAGAAAAGGGGAGTAAGAGCAGACAACAAAGTAAAGGGCACAGAAGGGCATTTGAGGAAAAAGGAGATGTAGGGTGTTGGCCTGAGCAGCTTCAAAGCCTTCCTTAGTTCAGAAGTGTTTGCAAGTAAAAGCTTTCTATGTATGTACATCTGCAGGAATATTAATGGACACTAGGGGAGGGGAGTTTCTGGCCTCTGAGGCACAATTCCCCATGCTAACTTTAGTTTTATTTTGATATCTGAGGAATCTGAACAAAATCTGTAAGGATATTGTATAGTGGGTTGAAGTGTGCTGCTTGCGGGTTGAACTCCAAGGGGCTGTCACTTCCTGAACGACTGCAGCCCTCTTACACATCTCAGTTTCTCTCCCTGGCAGACTGATATAACTGTGAGGACCCAGAGTGCTAGGTAACCATGCTTTCTGTGTGTGTCCCAAGTCAATCACTTAATTACAGTTGAGTTGAATTCTTTATGAGGCTACTGCACACCTTGTAAGGGATGCCCTCTGACACATCCACAGAGATTCTTTGTCACCAAGATTCGAGCTGGAGGGAAGAATTGTCCCTTATCTTCAGAGCTTAATGAGTTCGGCCTCTCATTTATCCAGCAAAAGGTTTTGTTCATCCTCTCAGAAAGCAATTCCAATTCAGGATGTGGCTAAACAATTATTGTATTACACAGTTTAAACTGTCTTAAGTATCATTTAATTTGCTTGTACATATAAGATATAGGACCTAATTTTTTAGTTTGTTTTTCACTCTTTCCAAACTTGGTGACCTCTGGACATTTTGGTACAGATATCATGGTCAAACTTTGGGTCCAGTTACTTTTACACTGTGTCTTGACCTAGTGCACTATAAATTTACAACACTTGGAACCATCATAGAATTGGGTAAATCAGACTACAATGCCATTATCACAAGAAGAATTGTTAACAGTAGGGTATCCCCTGTGTCCGCACCTGTTGTCAGTGGAAGTGGGCTTCTTGGGGTGCTACTGGAATAAGAATTTTCTGAGGCCCTCACAGAAGGATGAGGTATTGTGGAAAGCTTTATTCCTGTGGGATTAAATCCCTGAGTTTCCAAGATCCCATCTCCCTCCATTCCACCACGGAAAAAGTCCCATTTTGTCTTCAGCAGATCTAGAATCAGAGCCAGTGACCAGAGTGTCCACTCCATATTTGCACAGTCCAGGTCAGCATCTGGCTAGGTTAGCTGTGTTCCCAGCTGCAGTTCATTGTGTGTGGGGTCTGCATGGCCATGGTTTCCAGGACCATATGGCTATGGAGGCACATGGCATGTGTGTTTAATAGAGCAAGCAAGACACACAGAGAGAATTCCTTTGTCTGGGGACTATGTATTCCTAAATTTTCTTGGGCTTGCATTGGGGTCTACCCTCCTAGCCAATGATCTTTGTTCCCAAGTTAGATGGACAGGCAAGCACCTTCCCTACCTCATCCTGACTTCACTGCACATGCACCCATTTTCTTCTTTTAGGACCCCTTCCCCCAGTGATTTGCAGGGAATGGACAGGGTTCCCTAGGGTTTTTGGTGAAGCTGCCCAGCTGCCCATGCTTGTAATGTCTGGTCTTCCCTTTGTTTCTTCCTATTATTAATATTAAGAACCAGCTAGTTACAATGGTAACAGAATGAATTTGAAAAGTTTTCATTCTAGAAAGATATAGATGTGTCCTGGATTTGTGATAAGTCTTAGGTGATTGCACGCAAGAACTATTCCTTTTGATAAGCTAGTGAGACAAGCTGTTGAAATTCATAAAAATTATGCACGATCTCCTCCAGAAATTGATTAGTTTAATCTCAAATCTATGATGTGCGACTCTGTATATAATTTAACAGGAATACGTTATAAAGTATAATTTGCTACTTTTGCACTTCCAGTTGATTTCATAAATATATACATTAAAAGGAACAACTTACATGCATGCAGAGTGTCTACATACTTCCTAACCTACAGGTGATTCCAGTGTCACAGTGTATACTCATATCTTGTGGCTCCATTTAGAATGGCAAACTCAAATACAAAAATAATTTAGATATTTAGATGATGGCATTTGATAGAAAAGTAATGAACCTATTTTTAGGAAAAACCTTTAAAATGTAATAATCTCATGAAAATTTAAAAATTACAAGTTTTCTTTTTTTCCGGTTTGGATACTGGGTCTTAAAATTAAAATTCCTCTTCTCTTCCTAGAAATCTAGCACAAAAAGAACAAAACCAAATGCAATGTTACTATGACAAAATAATGCATCAAGACAAAATACAAATATATATACCAAAATATCTAAATAAAGTAGAGGGAAGTTTTGGAAGCATGCAGGAGAAGTCAAAAGTAAGAAATAATAGAAAGAGAAGTAACAATGTTTTTTATTTGTTTGTTTTGTTTTATTTCAGATAAAAAAATTCATATGGAGAGTGTTGATTTCTGAGATGAAACACTAAACTTCTTATTTGGGATACACCTGTTCTTATATGGAGTTTCTTGGACATAGTTTATCTCCTGGAGTCAGAGAACTAGTAATAAAACAGAAAGCATATATATACTAGAGGCCTGGTGCACAAAATTCATGTACGTGGGTGGGGGGGGGTGTCCCTCAGCTAAGCCTGCACCCTCTCCACTCTGGGACCCCTTGGGGGATGTCTGACTGCTGGTTTAGGCCCGACAGGGATTGGGCCTAAACCAGCAGTTGGACATCCCTCTCACAATCCAGGACTGCTGGCTCCTAACCACTTACCTGCCTGATTGCCCCTAATGGCTTCTACCTGCCAGCCTAATCACCCCTTAACTGCTTCCCTGCTGACCTGATTGACACCTAACTGCTCCCCTGCCAGCCCAATTGCTCCCAACTGCCCTCCCCTGCTGGCCTAATTGCCCACAACTGCACTCCCCTACCGGCCTCTTGTGGTTACCATCTGGTGGTGGCCATCTTGTGGGGGCCTCTTGTGACAACGTCGTGCAGCGCCACCTAGGCTTTTATTATATAGGATATATATATTCATATCTGTAAGCACTCTGTCTCTTGACAGCAAATGGAAAGAGAATGTTTATATTGCAAACAATACCTAGTTGCTCATTTCCATGAACTGGGAAGAAATAAAAGTTAATTTTATCCTATATAATAAAAAGCTTATATGCAAATTGACTGAATGGTGGAACAACTGGTCGCTATGATGTGCACTGACCACAAGGGGTCAGACGCTCAATGCAGGAGCTGTTCCCTTGTGGTCAGTGCACTCCCACAGGGGGAGCACCTCTCAGTCAGAAGCCAGGCTCATGGCTGGTGACCGCAGCAGTGGTGGCAGGAGCCTCTCCCGCCTCCTCGGCTGCGCTAAGGTTGTCCAACTGATGGCTTAGGCCTGATCTGGTGGGGAGTGGGCCTAAGCCATCAGTCAGACATCCCCAGAGGGCTCCTGGACTGCAAGAGGGTGCAGGCGGGCTGAGGGCCCCCCTCAAGTGAATGAATTTGGTGCACCAGGCCTCTAGTTAAATAATATTATTACTTTCTCAGATCATGATTCAGCACTGACACCAAAGCCATTTTTTCAGGAAATGTTTTTTTCTGACTAGTTCCTTAGCAACAAAGACCATAGCAACACCAAAGGAGGTCTCAGTAATGTGAACCTTCTGAGGGAACTTTGTTGATATTAGAGAACTGGTGTCAAGAGTAAGACTCCCAACAGTGGCTATGACCTTTGTCATCGTCTTTGATTTTTCTAAGGAGACATTACAACTGCTTTTTCACCCAGTAGTAACCTATGCCAGAGATAAGATTTTTTCCACTGAGTTACAGAAAACAGGAAATAGCTGTATAGCAAAATGAAGGATTAAGATGTTGTTGGTTCTTAAGCAAAGAAAGGGCTTTAGATGAGACTATCTGCTGCCTTAGAAGCTTTTGGGTTGATTTTTTTAAAATTAATAAAATAAACTAGGCAACAAATTCACATACATAGATAATATCTATTATATGAAACAATAAAATGATTAAAAGATTGCTAAGGATTTATTTACAATTAATTGAATCTTATTTTAAAAGATTCATATTTGTATGGTTTATGAGGAAAAAATGCAAACATTACTCAAAAGGTAAGTTGATCAACTAATTACAAGACTGATTTTAAAGTAAATATGTAGCATTTCAACATATATCCTATTTGCTTATATATTTTTTTTTGTTAATCTTCAACTGAGGATATTTTTCCCATTGGTTTTTAGACAGAGTTGTAGGAAGGGGGAGAGACTGAGAGAGAGAAACTTCAATGTGAGAGAGACACATCTATTTGTTGCCTCCTGCATGTGCTCCGACAGGGGCCGGGAATTGAGCCTGCAAGTGGAGTGCATGCCACTGATTAGAATGGAACCTGGGACCCTTCAGTCCTTAGACTGACACTCCTACCACTGAGCCAAACCTGCTAGGGCAACATCCTATCTAATAATAGACAAACATGGTAATTAACCATACCTCTGACATGCTTCCCATTGGCTAATCAGGGCGATATGCAAATTAACTGCCAACCATGATGGCGGCCGGCAGCCAGGCAGCTGAAGCGAACAGGCAGCTTGCTTGCTCCAGTGACGGAGGAAACCAAGGTTCCCCGCCTGCCACAGCCCAGCTCTGAGCTGCAGTCTAAGCAACTATGTTGTAATTATAGAAGCTAAACAATCCCCAGAAACTGGCTTTCAGCCAGCTGGGCCTCAGAGCTGGAGTTGCAACAGTGTTTCAATTATAGAAGCTAAACAAAACCCAAACACCTGCTTTCAGCAGCCAAGGTCTCAGAGCTGGAGCTGAGCCTCAGAGCTAAAGCCGGCTCTCAGCTCCAGTGACAGCCATAGAAGGTAAATAAATCCCAGAATAAAAAAAGAGAAAAAAAGGAGAGGTTGGGAGCTTCAGTCACCCGCCAGCCTGAAAACGGCCCTCATCCCCTCACCCAGACTGGCCAGGCACCCCAGTGGGGACCCCCACCCTGAAGGGAGTGTGACCAGCTGCAAACAACCATCAGCCCCTCATCCAGACTGGCCAGACACCCAAGTGGGACCCCCACCCTGATCCGGGACACCCTTCAGGGCAAACCAGCTGGCCCCCACCCGTGCACCAGCCCGCTATCCTATATAGTAAAAGGGTAATATGCAAACTGACCTTAACAGCAGAAGGACTGGGAATGACTGGTCACTATGACACACACTGACCACCAGGGGGCAGACGCTCAATGCAGGAGCTGCCCTCTGGTGGTCAGGGAGCTCTCACATGGGAGGAGCTCTGCTCAGCCACAAGCCAGGCTGATGGCTGCCAGTACAGCGGTGGTGGTTGGAGCCTCTCCTGCCTCCTCAGCAGCGCTAAGGATGTCCGACTGCAGTTTAGGCCTGCTCCCCGCTGGCAAGTGGACATCCCCTGAGGGCTGCCGGGCTGCCAGAAGGATGTCTGATTGCCATCTTAGGCCCAATCCCCTGGGAAGCGGGCCTAAGCCAGCAGGTGGTCATCCCCTGAGGGGTCCCAGACAGCGAGAAGGCACAGGCCGGGCTGAGGGACCACCCCTCCCCCCGAGTGCACAAATTTTTGTGCACAGGTCCTCTAGTGTATTTATTTTCAAGTTTTCCATTTGCTTTAGATTAAGGACTAGTCACAATGTTTTCTGTGATTACAAATTTGCAAAGCTTTGGGTATGCAGTGCTTGTGTGGGAAGGTGCCTTGCTTTTATCCTTTATATACCATCTATCTTGTATAAACATCTGAATATAATTCAAATTGACTTTCTTTTTTTAGTTGAGAGCAATACTCTCAGTTTATACTGTAAACTATGGCACAAAAAATCTATTTGTAGCAGAAGCTTGTTGGAGATCAATTCCACACAGTCTCAACCATTTTCCTCACTTTCTCTTTATTATTGAGGTTGAAAATCTGAGTAATTGCTTCTCCAGCCTCCTTTATCATGCAGTACACTCTGGCTACTAAAATGCAAGCAGAAGAAGGCTGAAGGTTTTTAGGAAAGTGCCTGTTTTCCTTGATAAAATAGAATGGTAACTATTGGCACAACCACCACCAAACTGCTTTTGTCCCCTCTTCCATCATTCTTTCCACCTGAAGACACAGCAGCAATCTTATGTCCATGAATCAGAGGCCCAGGGAAATGGCATTGTTAAGCAGCTAAAACTACACCAGCAGTTTCTCCTTCCAGGCTTCTTAAGGGAGAAAAAAATGTAATTTGTTTTAAGGTTCTTAACACCTAAATTTCTATCATTGCAGGCTAGATATACCTTATTAATTCAACATAATTATTTTGTTTTTAATGAGTGATTGACGCACTGTTTTCTGTATATTGGTTTATTCTTCTTGCATAGATCATAATTTTATAAAGAGAATTTTGGTTTTCTTTTGTTTGTCCAAAGAGCTACATAGCAGACTAGACAGACACTTGGCAAGTGTAATAAATAATTTGATATTATTTACTCTAAAGCATGGATTTTTAACCTCAGCACTACTGACATTTTGGGCTGAATAACTTTTTGTTAGGGTAGGAAAAGGGACTGTCCTATGCATTGTAAAAATTTTAGGATCACCAGTAGCATTGCCCTCCCAGATCAAATAACAGAAAGTCTCCAGATCTGCCAAATATTCTCTGTGGGGAAAAATAAATAAATAAAAATCACTCCAGTGAAGAACCAAAATATCTAAAGCATTTGGATAAGATAATAATGAGGGAAGCTGGGAAGCAACTTTGGGTGGGGGAGGGCCCCTGTGGTTGTTTTTAATGGGAAATGCTTCTTAGAGATGCTCTTAGGACTCCCTAGGGCTTCATCCCAATATTAGACTGGTTTCCATGGAGATAAGGCACTGAGGCTCCCTGAGAGGTTGGAGAGCACCTCATGGGTCTTCAGTTTGCATCTATCTGCCCCCAACTCACCCCCACCTCAGCCCTGTTGGCAGCAGCACCACTGAAATGCTGTGTTTCCGCCTAATTCTGGGCATATCAATGAGTCTTTCAGAATCTTTTATCATTAAAAATAAATATTTTTTAAGTGAGGGAATTAACCTTTATGTCTTTATTCTGTAGTGTATATGGTAACTATTGTCTGTATTGAAATTAGTTTTACAGTATTATATTTTGACCTATGAAATTGCTTTCTATAAATGATGCAAAATAAATTTTAAGTGAGACTTGCAAAGAAATGCTGACGTGTAAGTCTGTGTTAATGTGACATGAAAAGCACAGGTTAAGTCTGTTAAAAATAAACATTGAAGCAAAGTTTTAAAAAGTTGTTTGGCATTGCATAGCATTCAGGGATCACAAAGGGACAAACCTAGATGATATCAATGACCAAGTAGGGAAAGGAAATCTGTGGCACAGCTTTAGAATTTCCACTCCAATAGAGACCTCAACCCAAACACATTATTCCAGCTACCGGTACTGAAACCCAAATAATATTTAGAAATATTCAGCTGCTCTTTCCCAACTCCTACATAGATTTGTCTACAGGGGGCTACATAACTATTACATGTTTAACTGGATGCTTTGGCATTAATTGTAGACCTTTGGTTCTATTGTCTTTGAACTAGCTCATGTGGACAATCTACATATTTAAATTATGCTTTAAACTGTGTACCAGGAAATAATTTCTTTTTCACCTAGATGCTAGGCTGTGCATTTTAGTCACAGAGAGACAATAATTCTCAAACCAATCCCACAGATATTCTACTCCAGTTAAATAAAATCATAAAATATGTTACTGGTAGATGATGATTTAAAATGGCTTTTAGCCCTAGCTGGTTTGGCTCAGTGGATAGAGCATCAGCCTGTGGATTGAAAGATGCCCAGGTTGCTGGCTGGGTCCCCAATTGGGGGTGTGCAGGAGGCAGCCAATCAATGATTCTCTCTCATCATTGATGTTTCTATTTCTCTCTCCCTCTCCCTTCCTCTCTGAAATAAATAAATATATATTTAAAAAAATAACCTAAGCAATAGGAGTAACCATAAAAGATTCAATTGAAGCATATTGACCCTAGAATATTATTATTATTATGTAAAGTTTTGGTTTTAAAACAACTAAAACCAATGTAACTCAAAGAAGTCATTAGTTGTTTGTTTTTTTAATCTATTTAACCTATTATCATCAAGGAGCAATTTTTGAGAATAAATTAAACAATTTAAAAATTAAATTATTAACATTTCATATTCAGTTAATTAAAATTCTAATGGAATTTGTCTAATGACAGAAAAAGGCAAATATAAAATGATCAGGAAAGGAGTGTTATACATTTAAGCTGCTATTAATACAGTTAACCCTCTAAGTTGAATGTGTATCTATGCAAATAAAGCAGGTTGGCTCTTCTGCCATGGACTTTTAGATCTTTTTATTGAAGTGTCACTGGAACCACAGTTTTTCTTTTTTCTCTCTTCTTTTTAAATTATTATACCTTCCATTGATTTCAAAAAACAACAGGTGTTTCCCAATCTTTGATATTATTGTAGCTGCTCTTGGTACTCAATCCATATCCCTTTGGAATTTACTAGTCCAGTGCATGCCATGTTTGGAGGACAAATATGCCAATTTTCTCCTTTTTCAGAGTAGCATAACATTGAAGCATCTTATACATGTCTCACAAAGTAAACATCAAAGTCAAGCTTCAGTTGGGCATAGCAGTAATCTATTAATATCATAGCCTTCCTTGGGTCCCTTCCATTTCCTGACTTACTTTCCAAAGCCCCATCGGTGCTTCCTGGGAGCTCCCCCCAAACTTCTTGGTTCAAGAGCCCGATATAAGTAGGAATAGAATACTTTATGATTCTATAAGGAAATATGGACATTTTATTAAACTTAGTTTCTATTCTATATGCACATCATAATTTACAAACTATGATTTATAAAGTGATTTTAAATGATGATTGCTTGGAGATCTTACACTGTAGAATAGGAACAATAACAGCAATAATAGTTGTAAGGTTCTCTGCGCAGGAGACAAAGTCAGAGAGCCAGGCAAGTCAAAAAGGAGGAACTTTAATCTGCACTCCCGGGCGAGGTTTATGGGCCCAAGGGTGGGGCCAGTAAAGTCGTGCCAAAAGGGAGTGGAGGCACTTTTTTTTATACAGCTATTCAGTGAGGGTGGGGGAGCATGAGCTGTGGGAGTTTCCACCATGTGCAGGTCTGTTACGGGTTCCAGGAAGGAACCAGTATATGCATCACCATCTACCTGGTGCACTGGTCTGTTATTGGTTCCAGGAAGGAGCCAGTATCTGTGTCACCATCTGCCTTGTGGTTGCATGCATCGGCTCCTGGACTTCCCTCCGACCTAACAATAGTAATAATAAAAATAATAATACTCATAGTAAATTATACAATTAACTTCAGTTCAAAGCAACACATTCAAATGTTGCAAGTGTTAAAAATAATTTAAGCATCTATAAAATAAAAGGAAACTTCTCAATGGAATCATCAGGAAATCAGGAAAAACATTACACCATTCTTTTATTCAACATTTGCTTAGCATTTCATATGAAGCAGGCACCAAACTAGGAGAGGTGAATAAAAAAATGGTAGTGAAGTGACCTTCCTCTTTTGTGTTTGGCACAGACATGGTTTAGGACACTCATGTATTCACATTTATTTTCATGATTTATTTAACAGAAATCATTTATTTGACAATATATAAAAAAGATCAGCACAGAGGTAAAAAATAAAGAAGGGAGAAAGAATAACTTCATAATTTATCAAGATATAAATTGCAGCATTTCATTTTTGAACTACAACCAAAGCCGCTGTAATGATTTCAACTAAGTCAAAAGATATGCTAGTATTTTCAAAGTGTCATATGAATACAAAGTATAAATGTTTGTTTTTTTTCTAGATTAAAAGGAATATAGATCCTAGATGTTTTCCTGTTAGTGATCACATAAACCTACAAGAATTAAAGCTAAGAAAAACAGAGCCCTCTCTAGTGGCTTTTATGACTGAACTGGCTAATTTACTGTCCTAAGAAACAATAATTAAAATTTGAAAGAAAGAAAAGAGGTAGCTGAATGTAAAACAAATTTTGATATCAATATCTAGGGAAATGTTAGTATGATAATAAGTGAATCCTAGAATTTTGAGTAATTTAATAGGGTACCTTTTAGAACAAGTTACATGTATCTGGTCAAATTATTTGAAACACTCAATGTATTTCATTAAGCCTGCTACAATATTTCCATATCCACAGAGTTCTCAGACCTATCAAAATGAAACACACTGAATAAGAAGTACTAAATCTTTCAGTGACATTTAATTTCTCTGTATGATTTGGGCAATACTTCTTATACATCTCCAGTCGAATATTTTCAAATGTAGCAAGTAATGCCAGTTGTTCTTTTGTTTCCAACTTCGGTTTTTTCATCTTGAAATGTTAATGTTAGGTCCCATCAGATTTCTTCTTCTTATTTTTTTAGTACCATAGTAGACAGACAATATTGATACCGAATTTTTGGACTGGAACCCGGATTCTTTGTCCGCCAGAATCGAAGAATGAATCCACGAACAGAAAGTAGTATAGCAAAGGTGGAAATTTATTGAAGAACAAGTACAGACTCCCATGTAGGGAGGGGGAAGAGTCCCACAGAACTGACTCCCATCTAGAGAGGGGGAAAGGGTCCCACTGAGTCCCTTCTCCCTACAGCTTATAAAGGCTGCTGTTCCTGTGTCCTGATATCCCCTCTGATTGGTCAATATTCCCCTTCAAATTGGTTACTATAGTGATTCCTGAGGCCCTCCTTCCTCATAGTCCTTCCATTCCTCTGGGCTTTCTTCTTTTCCATCTGAATGAAGTTCTTCCTTCTCTTTATTTTGTAAATATAGACCTTTCCTGGCTACTTCCAGTTCCCTTGTCTTATGTAAATGCAACTGTTGCCGCTCCCTTGTCTTATGGAGATGTAACTGCACCTGGCTTCCTTGTGTTATGGAAATGTACCTTCTCCCAGTCTGTGGCCCTGTGTTTTTTTCCATGGACCCCAATTCTAAAAAACCCTAAGCCTGCCTATATTTCCCCCAAATTCCTGCTTCAATATGAGGCATGAGTTATAATTAGAAAAAGCTCTAAGCCACTAAAAAGTAGTAATACTTATATGTATGATCGCATTTAATGCCTTTGAAAGCATTATCATATAACCAGAAACTATACATTTTATAATATATCTGTGGAAAATTTTTTACAGAGAGGAAGGGAGAGAGATAGAGAGTTAGAAACATCAATGAGAGAGAAACATCGATCAGCTGCCTCCTGCACATCTCCCACTGGGGATGTGCCCGCAACCCAGGTACATGCCCTTGACCGGAATCGAACCTGGGACCCTTCAGTCCGCAGACCGACGCTTTATGCACTGAGCCAAACCGGTTTTGGCATCAGAAACTATACATTTTATAATATGTCTGTGGAAAATTTCTCAGTATAATTTAAGGTATCATGATTGAAGTTTTTCATCATCTCCACTGACCTCTTGTCTTATTTTGATATTCTTTCTTCTTGGTAATTTCTTTTTATTTATTGATAAATATCTGCTAAGCAAATGGTTATCTCATATATGGAAATTTGCATACAATGAGGGTTATGACAGCATCTAAAATATTTATAATGTCCTTTAGTTGCTTTACAATTTAAAAAAACAACACACATTTTGGATTTCAGGTATTGTAAATTAACACAATTTGGTGTCTATAATGTGAAGTTTTGCATAAGCAAGTTACTAATAAACCCTAAAAAAGGCAAAATGGATTTCAGAAAGAACAATAAGTACTATGTGTTAAATGAATTTAAAAAAATTTTTCTTTAATCCAATCTTGATAGGAGACTACATTTCTCAGAAGTTTTCTATGATCTTTGCATTTAAATGTCATCATGCTGCTACCTGCAAGTGTGCTTGGTGTTTGGGAATTGAAACACTCAAGGCAAGTGGGTACACTTAACCTCAATACAGACCGAGCTACAAAAACTAAGAGGAAGGAACCCCTCCAGGCCTTTTGTTTCTAATGAAATCATTGAGTGATAGGATTTCACATTGTCACAATACAAAAAGTGCTGCTTTTTATTCATTGACCTTAATTCAAACAATCCATAATGAACCTCCTTTTAAGAGTGTTGATTGTACCATTAGTTATATTGGAAGCTTGTTGTTTCAGACACTGTTAATTGCCTTTAGACATGCTACTTACCTTTCTGATAGTACACATTTTTTTAGTTAATAGGTATTCTTTATTAAGTGAAAAATCAACCAGTTTCTCTGCTCTTCAATCAGGAGCAATCAATATTTCTTGAGACTGAGAAAATCAAACAAGACTTTTCCCCGAACTTTATTTTGTGAATTTTTGTATATACAAAAGTTGAAGAAATGGTATATCAAAACACTGTATATTCTTCATAGAGGTTCACAAATTTTTAACAATGTTTTAGATTTTGCTACATTTAGTCTCCATTTAATTCTCTACATCTTCTTTCTTGTTTAAATTTGAGAGTAAGTTGTAGATCTCATCATTTTTCTCCATTAAATTCTTTAGAATACATTCCTCCATTACCTCAATACCATAATCACATTCAAGAAATTTTACTAATAGATCCTATCTAATAAAGAGGGAATATGCTAATTGACCCTCACACCATTGCAAAGATGGTGGCACCCACAGCCAATAAGAAGAAAATATGCTAATTGATTGTCCCACCCTCTAAGATGGTGGCACCCACAGCCAATAAGGAGGGGATATGCTAATTGACTATCATGCCCTCAAAGATGATGGTGCCCACAGCCACAAGATGGCGGTGCCCAGTCCCCTCAGCTCCACTGGAGCCTTGCCACGTGCCTGCCTCTGGAGTCATCCAGTCCCCTCAGCCCCCCAGCCACCCAGGGCTGGTCTGAGGTGCAGGCAAGCCTTGGATGGCAGCTTCCCAGCTGCCCAGGGCTGCCTGAGGCTCAGGTAACCAGGGCCGGCCAAAGCTTGAGCTGCCGGCAGTGGCAGCAGCAGAGGTATGATGGGGCATTGCTTTCCCCTGATCACTGGGTCACCTTCTGCCCCTGAGGCCTCCCGAACTGTGAGGGGGGCAGGCCGGGCTGAGGGACCCCCCACTCCAGTGCATGAATTTTCATGCACCGGGCCTC
>NW_005871407.1:501256-537373 GCF_000147115.1 Myotis lucifugus | reverse complement strand
GTGTCCGACCATTTGACCAGTCGCTATGATGTGCTCTGACCACCAGGGGCAGATTCTCTGACTGGTAGGTTAGCTTGCTGCTGGGGTCTGGCCCATTGGGACTGGGCAAGATGGGAGGACATGCTCTGGAGCCCTCCCATAGTCCCTCCCTGGCTCTGATCGTGCACTAGTGGGGTCCCTCAGCCTGGCCTGCACCCTCTCGCAATCTGGAACCCCTTGGGGGATGTTGGCTAGCCAGTTTCAGCCTGATCTCCCTGCAGGCCAGGCCAAGGAACCCCACAGGTGCATAAATTCATGCACTGGGCCTCTAGTATGTAAATATTTTTTATAATATCTTTCTTTTTTAGGGGGGTTCATCTTTATTTATTTATTTTTTAATATATATTTTTTTCAATTAGAGTTGAGGTACAGTAGTTTCAGGTGCACAACTGAGTGATTAGACATTTATGTACCTTACAAAGTGATCATCCTGATAAACCTAGTACCATTTAGCACCATACATAATGCAATATCTTTCATGAAATTGATAGTATGTGAATCTGAGCCAATTACCTTACAGAAGTTATCATATTTAACTTTATCTGATTATTTCAACATTAGTTTCAGGATTGCACATGTACATACTCACACAACTATATTTGCAATACTACTCTAAATAAGGTGTTTTCCATTTTATCAAATGGAAAGGCACACAAATATGAGAACGTTTCTATTATCAGCAATGTTAATTTGATCACATGTATTGCCATCTTAAAGATATAATTTCACTGTTATCATTGTAGGGGGTAATATTATTGCCATTTGGTCTAGATTTTAAATTTATTTGCATTTCAAATTAATTTGTTTATTACAATTATAAATTTTAATTGTTAAAATTAACATTATGGATTTTTCCATATAATTCTCATAAATTTGCCTAATAAATTCTGATATGTAGTTTTCTCTTTATTGTATTTTGTAAATTCCTCAGTCCCAGTGTATAGTTTGTGGTTCTCCCAGATGGCATGTAGTAGAGAGATTATAAATTTCAAAGGGGAAGAATTTCTTTCTCTTTTGTTATTAATATGCAGTTCATGACCTTCTGATGAAATAAATTTTATTTTTATTGTCTGGAAGCTGTGGATCTTGTTTGGGTTTTTCTTAGGTGACCTCACACATACTCAGCTTTCAGGAGCGATCCATGTACATTTGGATGAAATATTGAAAATGAAAGTGCATAAAATAAGATAAGGAGAAATGTAAACACGAGATAGTTACCATTTTCCTTCCACAAAGAGCAATGCTTATAGAAATGAGATTATAGAAATATGAGAGGTTGATTCTTTCCTCATTATAAAGCTCTTATGGGGTGTTGATACAAGGTCTCCAGGTGGTATTTTACATGATTAATCTGTTACATATCAAAGGCACATATTTACAGTTCAAGCAAAAAAGTTTTGTCCTAGCTCTGTATGGGTTCATCTTTAGAAAAGATGGAGTAGCACCTGAAGAATACGATTAGTGCCAAAATTATGCCAAATATTTGTACATGCTCAGATTTTTATTAGACTTAATGCATAATATTAAGGCAATACCTAACTATTGAGTTATTAAGAATGACTAGTTCTATAGTTTTCAAAAGCATTGGCTCAAAAATATCTAAGATTGTTTTTACAGTGACTGGAAGTATAGTAAAGGGACTATGACAAATGTATGAATCAAAGTAATATTAATAATGAGATATATCAATAAATTATTCCTGAAATGGTTAGCGTCACTATGGCATTATCAATACTATGACTTCTGAAACCTGGATGGGTATATAATAGTTTTAAAAATAACACTTTTCATAAAGTCATGGGTGTTAAAAATGAGCAAAAATATACTGGTGACATGGCCCTTGGGATTTGAACCCATAACCCTTTAGTCCTCTGGTCAACACTCTTAACTACTGAGCCATACTGGCTAGGGCTCTAAATCTATTTTAAATAGTAACGTGTTCCATGCTTATAATATTTTAAAGACAACCTAGTCTATTAATGCTGAGAAATTAATCGGCACTATGCCATTTATGATACGAATATAAGCACAAGGCCATCTTGACACGCTTGTATGAATATTAGTGTTAATATAAAATAAAATAAACATAAATTATATTCATACTGTTTATTCATGGTCTTCTCCAGTATTTAACAGACCACTGGGATTTTTAAAGAGACAAGTGTTTCTACCATCCAAACTTTTTTTAAAATATATTTTATTGATTTTTTACAGAGAGGAAGGGAGAGAGATAGAGAGTTAGAAACATCAATGAGAGACAAACATCGATCAGCTGCCTCCTGCACATCTCCTACTGGGGATGTGCCTGCAACCCAGGTACATGCCCTTGACAGGAATCGAACCTGGGACCTTTCAGTCCGCAAGCCGACGCTCTATCCACTGAGCCAAACCAGTTTCGGCCAAACTTTTTAAGAAACCTGGTTGAAATTAAGATAATAATCTCGAATTATAGAAAGAAAAGTCAAAACAAAATCTTATTATATTTTTAGTTAAAATACACTCATATTATTTATATATATATATATATATATATATATATAGAGAGAGAGAGAGAGAGAGAGAGAGAGAGAGAGAATATGCAAATTAGGCTGGGACTCCAAAAGGGTGGGTCATGACCAGACAGGAGGAGGTTGCAGGTGAGACCCAGAGCTGAGATGGAGACAGAGACAGAGGGCCGGCCAGGAGCTGGAGCAGACACGGAGGTGGGGGGGGGGGGGGGGGGACTGGCTTCCACCCCCCGGGGTGAACGGAGGAATCAGTGCGGGTCCCTCCAGCTTCCGTGGAAGTGGCGTGGCTCCCATGGGTGCCAGCGGTTCACTTCTGCCTCCTGTGGAAGCCACATGACTCCCGCAGAAGCCGCACTGTTCCCGTGGAAGCAGCCTGGCTCCCAGCAGCGGGCTGCGGTTCCTGCCAGCTTCTGCGGAAGCGGCAGGCGGCCTACTGTGCACGATATACCACCATGGGCTACTAGATATAAAATAAATGAGAATCTCCAAGCTCACCACTACTGGTAAGACTGTAAGTTGGTCAAAGAAAGATCATTGAACGTAATTGCTATAAATTATTCAGGAAAGAAAGTACAATGCTGAAGACCAGATCTTCCTTAGAGCCATGTCAATTAACCCCTCACTTTAGCATTTCCCAGATGATATCCAAGGTTCCTTAAGTATGAAATCAATTTGAGGACATCATAATATGCTTGGCAGCATGGCTGTTTGGGCAATGCCCTTACTGAAACATTGGTCAACGTTATCCAGTGTAGTTCATCTCTGTAGGTGGTTCTTAACCTTTCTGGGGAAATCGCCTACATATCATTTTCCCAAAGCTATGAGTAAGGATGAGCATCACCTTCTTCTGAGCATGAAGAAAATAAAAGAGCCAGGGAGTAGATCAGCTCTCCGCTATTCTCCTAACTGCAGAGAGGGTTTTAGAGAGAATGAGAAGTACATGTAACAAATAACTTCAAACTTGTAAGGGTCATTTGAAGATTGCCTGGGAGATCAGTTACGTTGGGGAACTTTACATGAAGAAAATAGAACAGTAGGGAATACAAATATCATTTACTCTTTAGCTGTAAAGAGTATAAATGACCTTTAATATCCACCTTCTTACAAAGTAACTGTTTAGAACATCCTATATAATAAAAGCGTAACATGCAAATCGACAGAACGGCTGGACAGCAGAATGGCGATCTGGACACCATCTGGATGGCCATCTGGGACCATGATATGACACCCACTGGCATCAGGCCCGTCAAGGCGGGTGCGATGCAATTGGTCCGGGGCCTGGTCATTGCACCATGATCACCCTGCAGAGGGAGGCCTAGGCCACTGTGGCAGGTGGGTGGGGCCTCCCTCTGCGAGGGAAGCCCAGGTCACGGGTGCCAGATGGAAGCCGGTGCTGACAGCTGGGGGAGAGAAGGCCTACTTTTGCATGAATTTTGTGCATTGGGCCTCTAGTATATATTAAAAAGAAGAGAAAAAAAGCTTTGGTTTAGGAGTCTGCCAATGTGGTTCAAGTTTCAGTTTGATCACTCCCTGGGCAACATTGTATAAACTTTACCTGTAAATTAGTATAATAATTATGACTTGTTGTCAATATTAAAATATATTATTAATGTAACATACAACATATGTCCTGGCATGCATTATGTCCTCAGTAAATAGTAGCTCTCATTATTAAAACCACAGTTTGATGCACACATTCATCCTTCTGCTCAGAAACTTTCATTCATTTATTTATTGAGTGTCCTTCCAAGTGCCACACTCTGTTAGGCATGGGGATACAGCAGGGAATAGGGCAGGTTCCTTTGCTCTAAGGAGCCTAGATGTTAGCAAATAAGACATTTAAAATATTAACACAAAATTATGGTTTTGCACAGCCACAAAATTCCTGTAAGAAAAAATTACAAGATTCTCTTAGAGGAAATAATTCAAAGATGTTTGAGGTCATGCAAAGAAAACTATGTTCCTCAGTCAGTTTAAAGTAGAGGAGAGGCAGGACAGCAAACATAGAAGGTGAAGTAGTGGGCAAGGACCAAACATAAAATAGAAGAGGGATTTTGATGAGAAAGGAGACTAAAGCAGTGTAACTGTCCTTCTTCCTTACCTACAGGACCTCACATTAGCAAGAAAGAAAATGAAAATGGGTTCTCAAATAAGTTATTAAGATACTAGAGGCCCAGTGCACAGATTTGTGCACTGGTGGAGTCCCTTGGCATGGCCTGTGGGGATCAGGCTGAAACCAACAGTCCAACGTTTCCTGCCACTCCTGCTCATCCCGGCCCCACTGCGCCTGCTGACACCGATGCCTCTCAGTGGCTTGCTGCCGCTCCGCTGTGGTCTCTGGGCTGCAGCGGCCAGCTGTGAGCCCTGCGCCTGTTGCCCTTCGGTCAGCTGCGTGGCACTCCCGCTGTGAGAGTGCACTGACCACCAGGGGGCAGCTCCTGCATTAAGTGTCTGTCGCCTGGTGGACAGTGCACATCATAGCAATCGGTTGAACTCTCAACCAGTTGAACAGTCACTTAGGCTTTTATAAATATAGATTGGAAGTAAAGATGACTGAAAAATTGGAATGTATGGGAATATTTGAGTTATAACTAAATTTAAAGTATTTATATTTTCTGAAGATATTTATTAACATAGAAATAGGAACTGGAGAATATTAAAATGCATATGAAATAAGTATTTGTAGTGAACACCCAAACAAATTTCATTATCAGGACAGATGTATAAAGCGTGCACACACACACACACTTGCACATGTACTAACCCATGTACACACACAATTATGCACATAAAATAATGCAGAGTTAACAAAAAACATTTATAAAAATTAAGGCAGTGTATGGAAATTTCTTCTTGAATTTGGCTAACTATGTGATAAAAAGGTAGAGACAGGGTAGACCTTTAGTAACCACAATTCTAGTTTCTGTACCGGAGGCTTTAGCTTCTGGTCCTTTCTGACCAGAGAGGAACTACACGTCCATGGGTTATCCCAGTTGCTGCACACAGCAAGGTACTCTCCACTGAGTGTGCCTTTCACATACACACAAAACAATGCAGAGCCCATGCCTTCTCATTTCCTCCTTTACTGGGCTCTTGCCCTGAGGGCCACTACGCTCCTGCCCTAATCACTCCAGGCCAGCTATCAGACAACTAGGTAGAATCCTAATCCTGATTAGACAGATTATTCTGCCTTGCCCATTCCTTCCCATGAAAACCAAGATAAAAGGTCCCCCATGATTTCACACTCGTTGTCCCTGCCTGTCACTAACAGGTGTTCTCTTGTGTAGCTCTATGTGGAGTGGCATAACCTCTTCTTCTTTAGAACTACGGATCACCAATGGCAATCATCTCTTTTTATCGCTTGGCTTCACTGTACCTGAATATAATAAATCCTACATGCAAAACAGATGTATTTCATGCAGATTAATAAAAAAAGCTCCATCTAACTTCCTTATTCCACTCTTTTAGCCCCAGCATCTGGCCCTCCTTACTCTTAGGAGCAACACCAAGGTGTAAAACTATACAGTGAGTATTAGTTAAAAGGAAGACAGCTGGGAAAATGCAAAAAAAAAAAAAGCCAATCTCCTTTGAATCACAGAGACAATTAACATGATTAAAAATTAATATCCATTTTTTTCTAATACATACAGTGGTTAAAAGAATAAAAACATGTTCAAGTGCTTGTCTATATAAATCTAGAGGTTAAATTGTAAAGCTTCCCCCTTTTTTAATAGGTATAGATTAGAGCAGAGCAGAACTATGAGAAAATTGGTGCTGGATACAGGAATAGCAAGATATTCAGTAAATGGAAACAGAGCTAATTAAAATTCAAACTGTTCCTTGAACAAAAGCACTATTAAGTGAAGAAGCATGGCTACTAACAATGATGATTTTAAAATATTTTAGTCATAAACACTTTTTCACATCACTTCAAATTACTGCTAGGAAAAATCATATTTGTCGTTTTTAAAAGTGAGCATTTTAGTTAACAAGGTAATATTAAATCAATCAGCAAAAGCAGATTGTATACAGATATGATGAACATAATGCGTTAAGATCAGGGACATCAGGATTAGGAAAAAATAATGTTCTGTTTGACTCTTTAAGATGCCTACAACACTGCCAGCTCATGATTGGTTCATTAGGAGGCCTTACACTAAACCATGGCAGAACTATTGATTTGCTCTCAGATGTACTTTTAATGAGGTGTGGGATTTTTAAACTAAGACAAAACTATCCTTTCATAATATTTCTGTGAAAATACAGCAATTTATGTCATTGAAATATTTTAAACACCACAATACTTATAGAGGGATTTATCTCAATAAAAAGGGAATTGTCTGTGTCAATGAATAGTAATGAATGTTTCTTTTTTATATTGGTTGCCTGATTTTTTAGAATATTCAAATGACAACTAAGAATAAATCATTTCCATTGGTTTTTGGTGATAAACACATTATTCAAAAGGTAACTGATCACTTGAATAAGAATTCAGTTTAACATTTCCTCTCTAGTATCATACTGTTTATTTTTAATTTATCATTAAGAGATATCTTTCACACCATGAAAGCTACAGAAGCACTGACTTGGGAGATTAAGTTCCGACATTGGGCCTGTAGTTTCCAGTTTTTGAATCACATCACACTAATTAATTACTAGAGAGCTGTATATATATATATATATATATATATATATTTCCTCTTCTAAATCTGTATTTTGAAAGTAGTTACTAGTTAGGATTCTTGCTAGGTTTAAATGGAAATACAATGTAAAATACCTCATAACTAAAGTTGTTAGAGCCCCCTTTTCATGCCCTGCCCCTTCCCACTTCAGTGTACACCAGCTCAACTTCCCATACTAGCACCTGCATTTCCCTCTGTGGCTTTCCACGGCTAAGTCTGCCTAACTTCCTGTGTGATTCATTGGCTGTGCTAGGGATAAATATCCTCAGGAACAGCCCTCCACACTGACTTACAGAATGGGTGTTTAAATAATCCAGCACTCTCACCCCTCATATGTGTTTACACAAGTTCTAGGGAAGCAATGAAAATAATCTCTAGCTGTTTAAGGTGGTAGCTAGCTGACAACAAAACCATGCCTTTCTTCTTTCCCAGGTCACTTTTCCACTCACCTAAAGGAACTTGGATCTCATCTCAATGTTGACATCTAGAGGACTTCATACGAATACAGTCATTATCTAGTGGTCCTAGAAACCTGATTCCAGGGTAAGATTTTGAAATGGAAACAACAACACCATTACTGTTGGTAAGTAATGAATTGATAATATTTAACATGCTATAGCATCAAACTTACTAAGGTTTTTCACAGGTGCAGGAATTGGGATAAGATACAAGAGAGCAGGGATACATTTATTTATGCAACAGTTCCCCCAAAACAAAATCAGGGAAAGACATTACAAGGAAAGATAAATACATACCAATATCTCTAATAAATATAAATTCAAAAATCCTCAACAAAATATTATCAAATTAAATCCAACAATGTATGAAAATAATTATTCACCAAAACCAAGTGAGATTTATGCCAGGTATGCAAGGCTGGCTCAACATTTGAAAATCAACATTTTTCAACATTTGAAAATAAATATTTGAAAATAAATTAATGTAACTCACCACTTCAATAGGATAAAAAAGGAAGAAATCACATGATCATATAAGTAGATTTTTAAAAAGCATTTGACAAATTCCCAAACCCCTTCATTATAAAAACTTTTAATAAACTAGGAATAGAAAACTTTCTCAACTTGATAAATAATATCTACAAAAGAACCCACAATTAACATCATAATTAGTGATGAGATACTAGAAGTTTCCCTACTAACCATCAGGAAAAAGATAAGAATGTCTTCTCTCACTACTCCTTGCCAATACAATATTGAAAGCCCTACATAATGCATTAAGACACAAAAAGGAATTGAAAGGCATACAGATTGGGAAAAGAGAAATAAAACTTTGTATTTTTTCATAGAAGGCATAATTGTCTATGCAGAACATCCTAAAAACAATAACAAAAACCCTCCTAGAACTAATAAGTAATCAAGGTAGTAAAATATAAGATTAATATACTGTCAATTTATTTCTATACACCAGCAGTAAATAAATAATACAATTTGAAATTAAAAATGAAATATTATTTACATTAGCAGCAAAAAATCAAGTACTTATGCATACATTGAGCAAAATATGTACATGTATGAGGAATACTACAAAACTCTGATGAACAAAACAGAAAAAAAACCCCAGTATGTAAATGGAGAAAAAAATCCACGTTCAAGGATAAGAATACTCAATATTGCCAATATATCAGTTCTTCCCAACTTGATCTATAAATGCAGTGCAATTATAATAAAATCCCAGCAAGTTATTTTATGAATATCAAAAAACTAAAATCTAAAATTTATATGCAGAGACAAATGATTCAGAACAGTCAATGCCATATTGAAAGAAAACACAAAATTAGAGAATTGACAATACCTGACTTTAAGACTGACTATCCTATATAATAAAAAGCTAATATGCAAATAGACCGAATGGTGGAACAACCGAACAACCGGTTGCTCTGACATGTGCTGACCACCAGGGCGCACTCATGGAACATGGCGGGCATCGGCAGCAGGTGGCAGAGCATGGAACATGGTGAGCATTGACCGTGGTGGGATGATGGAGCAGGTGAGTGTGGGTGCCAGACAAAAGTGGAGTGCCGGTCATTGTCATCAGGATGAGCCTCTGGTGGTTACTGAAATTTCTTTGCTCCTGCTCACCATGGTCCTGCCTGGCGCTTGCACCTATTGCTGGCGCTGGTCCCACTTGCACCCGCTGCCGGTGCCAGAGCCACCACTTGCACCCGCTGCCAGTGCATGGTGCCAGTCCCGATAACTCAGCGCCATCAGTGGGTGTGAGTGGCGGCTGCTGGCCCCGATCACCCCTCAGGGCTTCTCCACCTCCCCATGCTCCTGAGGGGCAATCGGGGCAGCAGCCGCCACTCACACCCACTGACAGGACCAGCCCACTCACACCTGCTGCTGCCGCCAGCCTCAATTGTTCTGCACAACCAGTGGGTGTGAGTGGGATCAGTGCCGTCAAAGTGTGGAAGCTGTGGTGGTGGGAGCGGGGCTACTGGCAGACAGGGGACCAGGGGCCGTGGTGGGTGGAGCCAGGTGGGGGCTCAGAGGATGGGCCAAGACCCGCTCTTGTACCCACCACAACCTCATGACTCACAGTTCCTTTCAAGGTGCATGAATTTATGCACTGGGCCCCTAATAAACTATACTAGTGAAGACTGTATGGTATTGGTGAAAAAATTAACAATGGATCAATGGAACTGAATAAAGAACTCAGAAATAGACTCACATAAATATAGTCAACTGATCTTTATTAAAGGAACAAAGGCAAAGAAATTTTTTCAACAAATGGTGCTAGAACAACTGGACATCCATGTGCAAAAAATGATGAATCTTACACTTTTAGAACAATTAATTCAAAATAGATAACAGACTAAATAAAATTACACAGTTATAAAATTATAAAATCCTTAGAATATGACAGGAAAAAAAGCTAGATTACCTTGGGTATAGCGATGACTTTTTTGATGCAACACCAAAGGTATAAATCATGAAAGAAAAAAGTTGATAAGCTGAACTTTATTAAAGGTAAAAACATCTATTCTTCCCAAAGCAATATCAAGTGAATGAGAAGAAAAGTCATAGACTGGGAAAAATATTTGCAAAAGACACATCTGGTAATGGACTGTCATCCAATACATACAAAAATTCTTAAAACTCAAAGAAAACAATATGGAATATTTGATGGATGTTGAGAGAGTAGATCTTAAAAGTTGCCATCACAAGAAAAATTTAACTGTGTATGGTGACAGATGTTAATTAACTAGGCTTATTTTGGTGTTCATTTCACAATATATACAAATATTTAATCATTATGTTGTACACCTGAGATTAATGTTATATTTCAATGTATCTCAATAAAAAAAGAAATGAAAAGATGTTAACAGACAATTCACCAGTGAAGATATACAGGTGGAAAATAAGTTTATGAAAAGATGCTCCATATCTTATGTCATTAGAGAAATGCAAATTAAAACAAAGAGAATCAATATACAAGTATTAGGCTGGCTAATATCTGGAACACTGGCAATACCAAATGCTGGCAAAGATGTGAAGCAATAGGACTCTCCTTCACTGCTGGTGGGAATATAAAGTGGTACAGCCACTTTAGAAGACAGTCTGGGAGATTTTTATAAAACGAGACATATATTTACTGTAAAACCCAACAATCATGCTCCTTTAATTCTCAAAGGAATTAAAACCATGTCTACATGAAAACCCGCCCATGTATTTTTATAGCAACTTTATTCATAATACCCCAAACTGAAAGCAACCAAGATGTCCTTCAGTAGGTGAATGAATAAACTGTTGAGTATCTAGAAAACAAAATACTACTCAGCGCTCAAAATAAATGAGCTATCAAGTCATGAAAAGACATGGAGGAACCTTAAATGCACATTACTAAGTGAAAGAAGCCAATATGTAAAGGTTACACACTGCATGATTTCAAGTATATGACATTTTAAAAAAGGCAAAAGTATGGAGACAATAGAAAAGATTAGTGGTTGTCAATGGTTGGAGGTGGGGAGGGATAAATAAATGGAACACAGGATTTTTAGGGCAGTAAAAATACTCTGTGTGATATCATAATGATGGATACATGTATTACACGTTTGTCCAAATACATAGAATGTACTATACCAAGAGTAATCCCTAGTGTAAACATGGTTTTAAGTGATTATGATGTGTCAATGTAGGATTATCAATTGCAACAAATGTACAACTCTGGTGGGGGATGTTGTTAATGGGGAAAGTTATGCATATATGGGGACAGGGAATATACGGGAAATCTCTGTGGATCTTTCTCACAATTTTCCTGTGTTCCTAAAACTGCTCTAAAATATAAAGTCTTTAAAAAATGCAGCTAAAACTAGGGTACTATCCATCTAGCTGTGAAAAATACTTTTAATCAGCGGCTATTTAATTGTTCTGATTCCCAACTCTTAAACAGGTGGAACCCAAAGGGTATAAATATGACCATTCCAGTACTCAACTTGGAGAATTTGTGGTTGATCCTATAAATGTAGGCTCTGCTGGGCTAGATATCCTAGCTCATAGGGAAAGAAATTTTCTCCTGGAATACATGGCATACTTCATGCTGCAACGGTAGTTGGGCATTTGTACTTCTGTTGCCCGTGTTCCAGCAACCAAAGAAAGAAATGATTTTACTGGCAGGGATAATTGTCTCAGTTATCATAAAGCAGTAGGGTTGCTTCTACATATGGCAATAAGAATCAGTATGTCTGGGACTTAGAGTATTTACTGGAGTTATTCTTTGAATTCCATGCCCACTGATATTCATAAATTGGCAATTTAAAAATATATTTTTATTGATTTTTAGAGTGAGAGAGGAAAGGAGAGGGAGAGAGAGAAATATTGATCGGCTGCCTCCTACAGGTCCCTTATCAGGGATCAAGCCAGCAACCTGGGCATGAGCGCTGACTGGGAATTGAACTGGAAACCTTTTGGGGAAGGGGACAATGCCAACCAGCTGAGTCATACCAGCCAGTGCATAGATTGGCAATTTTGATAAACAAAGCCTGACAAAAATATAACAACAAAGGATTTTATCTATAAGGAATGAATATCTAGCTGGGTTATTCCAAAACAGAAGCATACTAACTCAGCAAAAGTACTGGCTGAGACTGAAGAAAGTCTAGAAACAGCTCCAGGGAAGATAAATAAGGATAGCAGTTGAGACTCAAGGCCAATAACACCAAATATGGTTGTAATTTATAATTTTTTTAAGAAAACATGATTAGCCAGTAACTTGAAAATCAATAACAGGATGGAGTAATTTTATTTGATGTGGTAATCAGAATATTGCCTCACCCTCAAAGACGTACACCCTAATCCCTGAAACCTGTAAATATGTGTGTTACTTACGTGGCAAAAAGGAACTTGATGGATGCCATCAAGTTAAGAATCTTGAGATGAGGAGACTATACTGGATTATCCATGTGGACCCAATGCAATCACAGCCATCCTTATTAGAAGGAGACAAGACGGTTAGCGTTAGAGAAGAGTGATGACTGTAATAAAGGTCAGAATGAAGTTCTTCGAAGCTGGAGGAAGGCACCACAAGCCAAGGAACGCAGTTAGCTTCAACAAGCTGGAAAATGCTTCTTAGAGGCTCCTGAAAGAACACAGTCCTGCTGACCCATTTTGGACTTGAAACTACAAAACTGTTGGATAATGAACTTGTGTTGTTTTAAGCCACAAAGTCTGTAGCAATTTGTTACTGTAGCAATAGGAAACTAATATACCTGATGAACAAGAAAATAACAGTAGTGCAAGTTTTGGACTCAAGAGACACTGTATCTTTCCAATAATTCCTCATCCTTGGGTTCAGGTGTTTACTGCCCCTAATATACAACTGCCAGAATCTTAAATCTTTGTCTCATAGCTTTATTTAGACTCAGGAGCCCTTATTGTTGCCTGTTTTATAAGCAAAAGAGCTTAGTCATGGCCATTAGGTTATTTATTGGCAGTGAGGAGTAGCCTCTCAATTACTGACACCTTGCTGAGTCATTGGTTGGAGCACGACCCAAGAACAACATGGTATCAGCATGAAAATTGATGGAGAACCTTAGGAAACAAAGATCCAGCTAACCACACTCCTGACAGCTGGGCAGCTAGTCGTTTTTTAAAGGTGCATCTGAACAACACATTCCCATGTATGCCACAGAGAGCTCAATGCTTCTGAGATTCTTGTGCTAATTTAAATTGGATTTGTGGACTATGTTTCTAAAAATGTACTCCTCCAACCCCACATTTATGTCACATATACCTCATTTCAAAGTAAATAAAATGTGTAGCAATAGTTTATCCCTGTTAATATATTCATGGACACTGATTTTTCTGAAGTGTAATATGTTATTTACTAATCCAAAATCTTGTATTTTTGCCTGAACAGTTAGAGAAAAAAATGCTATCTTCATGTATAGTTTTTTGTTGTTGTTTTTCCAGGGCTGCTCTATTAAGATGTTTAGTGCTTCTCCAAATAATTTGGGAATGTTTAAATAGTAATGCCGGCTTTTCTCTGCTTTGAGGAACACACAATGATATACATAGACTATTTCTTGATTCTTTTCATTGTTTGCCAAATAATTGCCTTTTTGCTTAGTCAAACTTCCCTTAAGTTTTCAGTTAATTTGGATTGTGTAAAACATAAGCAGCAATTCTTTAAGAATTTATTGCAGCAGTTTATGTGAGTACACATTCCTACAGCCCCAAATCTTTAGTGTTTGCTTTTAAGCATTTGACAAGTGGTCCTAAAAAGGGTGTTTCTTCCTCCCATATTTAAACTGTATAACATATTTCATGCCGTGAGATGTGGTGGCACCAAGGTTAGATATCAGCTACTTTAGGTCTTTCTTTTCTGGAAAAGTGCTTTTATGGTGCTGTCAAATAACCATGACAGCCACATTTCTATGTCATCAGGGTCTAATAGTTTATTAGATTTTAAGCAATCTAAATAATACATCTTTATTTTCAGAGACTTGAACAAAATAAGCTAAAACAAATTATGCAAAAAAGGTATATTTTGCTTTAAAATTTGACATTTTTACAATGCCCCTATTTTTCGCTCATAGGGATTTTTTTCCAATTTAAAATTATTGCATAACATGTATATTTTCATGACTCCCTGATCTTTCCCTACAAAAAAAAGAGACCTAATATAAATCATCAATGTTATCTCCCATATTGGAGACTACTAGAAGACAGAATAGGTTTCAATTGGATTTTGGAATTTAGAGGGTATACTAATAGCAAAAAAGAAAAAAATGAGATAAGCTATAACAATGTGCAAAAGTTCAAGGAAATCTTCACTGTTGAACTAACATTTAAACTGAGCTCTGTGAAATCCATGGCCTTTAGTGCATGTGAGTATACTTGACAAATAATGGAAGCATCAGGCAGCAAAACTTGCTTAGGAAATCATATAGAAGGCACAGTGATGGAATGTAGCAAGCGAAAGGCCAGTGGTGGAAAATGAATCTGGGCAGGCAGACAGTGGGGAACTTTCTAGGGCCTACTATGTATGATAACGAAATCAGCTTTTATAAGTGGAAGAGGACAATAAATAATAACAAAACTTATGTTTCACTGCCTAAAATGTATCAAATGGTATGCCAATCACTCATAACTTAATCTTTATTAAAACCATGAAAGTTAGATATCTCCATTTGGAGATTTTGTTTCATTTGTTTAGAAAAGAATTCTTAAAGCAATAAACTTTAATAACCCCTAAATGGCAGAAAAAAATGTAATCCAGTTCTTCTGACTGTTTCTAACATTTCTTACTTCCAAATTAGGGCTTTTAAGACAGTGTGATGATACAGTTACTGACCTAAATATATTGGTGTTATAGAAATTGTTGTGGTGGCATGGAAAGCGGAAAAGATTTGTGATATTCTAAACAAGAGACACAGAGTATGTGAACCAAGGATGGACGAGGTATAAAGCAAAGACAAGACAGACATTGTACAATACAGAGTCGATGGGTATTCATTACAAATAATGAAACTATTTGTTATTTGAAATATAAAAAATGAAACAATCTGCTAAGACTACTGAAAAAGTTAAAGAAGGCTTTTCATTGTGTTTGAGTGGAAAGAGTGATGCATAGGTGTTTGTCCAGTGGGTGAGTAGTGAGATAACATTCTACATAAGAAACAGTCAATATCTTTCCAACTATAGGAATTCTGATATAGTAAGACCCTATGTATGGAGTCCCACAAGCTAATAATAACAACTACAGGTTAATCTACTTTACTTGTTTTTTTAAGCTATTCTTTGAACTAAATATGTTTCTAGTTTGTTTTACTGAACTTGTAGCATTTGGGGTCCTATGTACATATAATATCAATGTCTGTATTAAAAGCAATTTTTAAGAGACTAATTTTTAACATGTTTGCTGTTGTAGCTATTAAAGTCCTGGTATAATATATAAAAAGAAGTATTTTGGACTTGAAATGTAAGTATAAAACTTTTCTAACTTATTGCCTAAAAGAGAAAATCAATTTTAATTTTGTTTTATAGCTATAAATAGAAAGTATTTGTAAATGTAAAGTTTAGCTTGACATTCCCTAAAAGAAAGTAAAATTCGACTTTTAATAGTATATTTCCCATGGACATGGCCAATATTATTTTTAGTTTGGTGTGTTGCTTAAGAGAAAACACATCAAAGGGAATTTTAAAAGGGCAAGAGAGAAGAAAAATGAAAGCTTGTGTGAGAGTATTAGGAGAATGTTGAGTGTGTGGGTGTGGAAACATAAAATAGAGAACAGGATATCATTAAATCTATTTTTTTTCTGTTATTAGAAATACAGAAACCAGGATCTGTTTAAAGAACATAAAAATAGAAGTAAAATTTAATGTGTAAATATGAAGCTGGATATAATGCATTTCTTAAAAAACTGACTAGTTCTTGGAGGAAATAGATTTATAACTAAAATATAGCTAGATCATGTTTTGATTAAAGTAGTTATTGTGACTCCTTCATTTATACATTGTAAAACTTGAATAACATTAAATGACAATATCAAAAGCAATTAAGAATAAAGACAAGAACAAGGGACTCACACAGACTGAAAGTAAAGGGATGGAAAAATACATTTCAGGCAAATGGAAATGAAAAGAAAGCTGGGGTAGCAATACTTATATCTGACAAAATAGACCTCAAAGTGAAGGCCATAACAAGAGATAAGGAAGGCCACTTCATAATACAGAAGGGATTAATACAACAAGAGAAAATTACTCTGGTAAACATATATGTACCCAGTGAAGGAGCACCCAAATACATTAAAAAACTCCAGGAAGATAACAAGGGAGAGATCGACAACAATACAATCATAGCAGGGGACTTTAATACCCCACTGACATCACTGGATAAATCCTCTAGATAAAAAAATCAGCAATCCTAGATGACTCACTAGATCAGACGGACTTAATTGACATCTTTAGAACATTTCACCCCAAAGCCAAGGAATACACGTTCTTCTCCAGTGCACATGGGTCATTTTCAAAGATAGACCACATATCGGGTCACAGTCAGGGTCTCTTCAAATTCAAGAAGATTGAAATCATATCAAGCATCTTCTCAGACCACAATGGCATAATATTAGAAATAAACTACAACAAAAAAATTCAAACACTTGGAGGCTGAATAGCATGCTATAAAACAATAATTGGGTTACCAAAGAGATCAAAGAAGAAATTTAAAACATCCTGGAAATGAATAACAATGAAAACACAACAATCAAAATCTATGGGACACAGTGAAAGCAGTCCTGAGAGGGAAGTTCATAGCTCTACAGGCCTACCTCAAAAAAAAAAAACCAAGAAAATATGCTAACAAATCATCTAACTCTACAACTTAAAGAATTAGAGAGCAACAAGAAAAGCCCAGAGTGAGCAGAAGGAAGGAGATAATAAAGATCAGAGCAGAAATAAATGACATAGAGTCCAAAAAACTACAAAAGATCAATGAAACCAAGAGCAGGTTCTTTGAAAGGATAAACAAGATTGATGAACCTCTAGCCAGGCTCACCATGAAGCAAAGACAGAGGACCCAAATAAACAAAATCAGAAATGAAAGAGACAAAATAACAACAGACCCCACAGAAATAAAAAGGATTGTTAAAAAATACTATGAACAACTCTATTCCCACAAACTAGACAACTTAGAGGAAATGGACATATTCCTAGAAAAATACAACCTTCCAAAATTCAATCAGGAAGAATCTAAAAATCTCAATAGGCCAATAACTATGGAGGAAATTGAAGCAGTCATCAAAAAGCTTCCAGCAAACAAAAACCCCGGGGCCAGACAACTTCACAGGGGAGTTTTACCAAACATTCAAAGAAGAACTAAAACCTATCCTCCTCAGACTATTCCAAAAAATTCAAGAGGAAGGAACACTTCCAAGCTCATTCTATGAAGCCAGCATCACCCTAATACCAAAACCAGATAAAGACAACACAATAAAAGAGAACTGCTGGCCAATATCCCTCATGAACACAGATGTCAAAATCGTCAACAAAATTCTAGCAAATCGGATCCAGCATTACATCAGAAAGATCATACACCATGACTTAGTAGGATTTATCCCAGGGATGCAAGGATGGTACAATATCTGCAAATCAATAAACATGATATATCACATAAACAAATTGAGAGATAAAAATCACATAGTCATATCAATTGATGTAGAAAAAGCATTTGACAAAATCCAACACCATTTCTTGATAAAAACCCTCAGCAAAATGGAATAGAGGGATTATACCTCAACATAATAAAAGCCTTATGACAAACCTACAGCCAACATCATACTCAATGGGCAAAAACTACAGCCAATTCACCCAAGAACAGGAAGGAGACAGGGACGCCCACTTTCACCACTCCTGTTCGACATAGTACTGGAAGTGCTAGCCATAGTAATTAGACAACAAGAAGAAATAAAAGGTATACAAATTGGAAACTGTCATTATTCGCAGATGACATGATACTGTACACTCTATATAGAAAACGCTAAAGACTCCATAAAAAATTATTAGACTTAATAAATGAATTCAGCAATGTAGCAGGATACAAAATTAACGCCAAGAAATCTATGGTATTTCTATACACCAATAGTGAACTTACAGAGAGATTTAAAAAAAAAAACAATCCCATTTACCATTGAATCAAAAATAGTAAGATACCTAGGAATAAACTTAACTAAAGAGGTAAAAGACCTGTACTCAGAAAACTACATGACACTGAAAAAAGCGATAGAGGAAGACATAAAGAGATGGAAGAACATACCGTGTTCATGGATTGGTAGAATCAACATCATTAAAATGTCCATACTACCTAAAGCAATCTATAGATTCAATGCACTTCCCATTAAAATACCAACGGCATATTTCACAGACCTAGAACAAATGCTCCAAAAATTCATCTGGAATAAAAAAAGACCCCGAATAGCTGCAGCAATCCTGAGAATGAAGAACACTGTAGGAGGGATCTCAACACCAGATATCAAGCTGTATTACAAAGCCACTATTCTCAAAACTGCCTGATACTGGAACAAGAACAGACATTTAGACCAATGAAATAGAATAGAGAATCCAGATATTGACCCAAACCACTATGCTCAATTAATATTCGACAAAGGAGGCAAGAACATGCAATGGAATCAAGACAGTCTTTTCAATAAGTGGTGTTGGGAAAATTGGACAGATACATGCAAATAAATAAAACTAGTCCACCAAATTACACCATACACAAAAATAAACTCAAAATGGATAAAGGATTTAAACATAAGACAGGAAACCATAAAAATATTAGAGGAATCCACAGGCATCAAAATCTAAGACACATGCCAAAGCAACATCTTCACCGATACAGCTCCTAGGACAGTGGAAACTAAAAGAGAAAATAAACAAATGGGACTACACTACATCAAAATAAAAAGCTTCTGCACAGCAAAAGAAACCATCAACAAAACAACAAGAAAGCCCACTGCATGGAAGAACATATTTGCCAATGTTATCTCTGATAAGGGTTTAATCTCCAACATTCACAGGGAACTCATAAACTTAACAAAAGGAAGATAAATAACCCAATCAAAAAATGGGCAATGGACCTAAATAGATACTTTTCAAAGGAGGACATAAGGAAGGCCAAGAGACATATGAAAACATGCTCAAAGTCACTAATCATCCAAGAGATGCAAATCAAAATGACAATGTGGTACCATCTCGCACCTGCCAGAATGGCTATCAACAAATCAACAAACAACAAGTGCTGGCGAGGATGCAGAGAAAAAGGAACCCTCGTGCACTGCTGGTGGGAATGCAGACTGGTGCAGCCACTGTGGAAGACAGTATGGAGTTTCCTCAAAAAACTAAAACTGGAAAACCCATTTGACCCAGTGATCCCACTTCTAAGGATATATCCCAAGAAACTAGAAGCAGTAATCAGAAAGGATATATGCAGTGGTTCTCAACCTGTGGGTCGCGACCCCTTTGGGGGTCAAATGACCCTTTCACAGGGGTCGCCTAAGACCATCAGTAAACATATATATAATTACATATTGTTTTTGTGATTAATAACTATGCTTTAATTATGTTCTATTTGTAACAATGAAATTGGGGGTCACCACAACATGAGGAACTGTATTACAGGGTCGTGGCATTAGGAAGGTTGAGAACCACTGGATATATGCATCCCTGTGTTCATAGCGGCACAATTAACCATAGCTAAGATTTGGAAACAGCCTAAGTGCCCATCAGCAGATGAGTGGATTAAAAACTTGTGGTACATGTACATAATAGAATTCTACACTTTTGTAAAAAAGAAGGAATCTTACCTTTTGCAACAGCATGGATGGAACCGGAGAACATTATGCTAAATAGCCAGAGAAAGATAAATACCACATGATCTCACTCATTTGTGGAATATAATGAACAACATAATGAACAACATAAACTGATGAACAAAAACAGATCCAAAGACAGAGAAGCATCGATCAGATTGTCAAACATCAGAGGGAAGGCAGGGTAGGGTGGAGGTAAGGGGGAGAGATCAACCAAAGGACTTGTATGCATGCATATAAGCCTAACCAATGGACACAGACACCAGGGGGTGAGGGCATGAGTGGGTGGGTGGGTGGGGGCAATTGAGGGATAAGGACACATATGTAATACCTTAATCAATAAAGAGAGAAAAAAAGAATAAAGATAGATTCTTTCTGTTCATAATTGAATAATTGCAATGCTAGTACACTGTTGGACAAAATAGTCTTCTACCATGAACTGTGTGTGGAGTCCACAAAGTCAGAGCTTAAAGCAAGGGCTCACCTGAAGGGAATTTATTTGGAAATCAAAGACAGACAGTAGGCATAAATAAGTAGGGAAAGTAAAATAAAGGAGGAGGAAAAGGCAATTAGGAAAAGCCAATAAAGGATTATTATAAAGTTGGCTACCACTGTGGTTAATGGTGTTCAATCCTACCGGGAAAGTCTGAGTAACCTTATAAAATGCATTTCAGAATTGTCTGGCTCAGTGATGAAAGAGAGAATCATTTGTCTATTGGCTCCTAACTCTTACTGATTAAGGATTGCCCTGGGGAAGGTGCAGGGGAGATTAATCGCTCTTAGTAGCAGTTTAAGAATATGTGAATGTCAACTGAGCTCCAACAGGTATCCACATGTCTGGAATTATAAAAGTGCTCAGGTGGAGGGCAAGAGATACAGCCCACATATTTGAAGTGAGGTAATTCATGTAAGTTCCAAATGGCACAAAGCCTGCACAACACTTTTCCAAAGCCGCTGCTGGAGTCAGATGAAGCCTTAATTAGATGAGGCCAAGAAGATGTGAAGCAATGCAGATGAGTTCAGGACAGCCTATTCTTTGAGGTGCTCAGGTCTGCTCACACCCCTGCACCTTCCATCACCCGTTGCCCAAACATAATGAATCTATCACCAGTCTTCCATGTGGGATATCAGTAAATTCTATGGAAGACAATGTGAGAGAATTAGTGGAACAAATTATATTTATTTTGTAATGTATTCACTCTAGTCAATATTACCTAAATTATTGCTTTAGCTGCATTTTAAAAATTATATGTTGTGTTTTTTGTGACAGTTATAAATGTATTTTGAATTCTGTTATAATTTCTTTATTTTCCAAATATTAATATAGCTTTCCCCAAGCATAAGTACATTTTATTGCTAATATTTTGAGTAATTCCTCATTTTAATCTACTGTAGGTGTATGTATGTACTGTGGTAAGTAACTTTCAGGATATTTGGTCCTGTCCAAAATGTCCATGAGCAGTTCTGGTCCATGCCAAGTGGTCCTTGATATTTGGTCCTATAAAAGTTCGTCAAGGCCCTGGCCGGTTTGGCTCAGTGATAGAGCATCGATCTGCAGACTGAAGCGGGTTCTCAACCTGTGGGTCTCGAACAATAAAAATACATCCTGCATATCAGATATTTACATTACGATTCATAGCAGTAGAAAAATTACATTGATGAAGTAGCAATGAAAATAATTTTATGGTTGGGGGTCACCACAACATGAGGAACTGTATGAAAGGGTCTCGGCATTAGGAAGGTTGAGAACCACTGGGACTCTAGGGTTTGATTCCATCTAGGGCACATGCCTGGTTGCGGGCTAGATCCCCAGTAGGGGGTGTGCAGGAGGCAGCCGATCAATGATTCTCTCTCATCATTGATGTTTCTATCTCTCTCTCCTTCTCCTTTCCTCTCTGAAGTCAACAAAAATGTATATTAAAAAATTCATCATGAATTACAATAAAATTAATACAATTTTAATGAAGTTCAGTGTTTTATTATTTAATGAATCATGGACCAAACCAAATGTCTCTATGGACATTTTAGATAGAACTGAATGTCCACTAATCAATATGTATAATATATGTCCTTTAATCTTTTGGAGCCTTTATTACTTTTATAATAGGAAGTGTATTTACAAAGAAACTTAGCCAAATACAAACTCAAGTCTGGTGAAGTACTCTAGTGTGGAGATAAATCATAAGCTGTATGTCATATGAAAGCGTAATTAGCTGTATGATTTACATGCTTAGTAAATCCTAGGAATAGAAAGTAAGTCTGGACCTCTTTTTACTTACTTAGAAAGGCATTGGAAAAATTGGCAGACAGACTTTCTAGTTGATAAAATTACCAAAATACCATCAAGTTCAAGTGCCAAACAAAACAGAAGCAAGGAAATGGTTCACTGCTCAGAAAGCCAAGGTGCAGTGAGACAATAGCCAAAAGTAGCCCATCCACCTTGATTGTAGGCCAGTTCTGTGCAGAAGGCTTTTGGATCAGTGTCACATTTTAAATGGTGAATCTCAGAACTGCAAAGATGATAATGCCTGGAAGTGACCTTTTAAGTTCTGAGAAGGATCATGATCTTTTCTACTGAGACTTGCACATGCCGACAATATTGATGCAAGATTAGAAAATCAAGTACTTGATGAATGCCTGTATGCTTTCAGTAAGCCAGAATTTTTCTTAATAAATTGTTAGCACCGTAAGTAGTTAACACTTAAAAAGAATCTAAATCTAATTCTATCTGACAAAGTTTTGAAATGTGTTGCTACTTTTATATGAATATAGCTCCTATTTATGGAATACTTACTGAACTTTATAAGAGCAAAAAAAAATGAAGCTCAGTTGTATGAAAGAACTTGTCCAATTTTATAGAGCTAGAAAGTGTTAAAAGAAGATTTCAACATAGGGAATCTGACAGAGCTTATGTTCACTTTTATGTTGTATACTTATTTATGGCAAAGTCAATAACAAAAATAAGTTATACTGCAATGTGATCAAACTTTTTTCATATAAATGTAGATATAGATTTTTATTTTGTTACATTTCTAGTACATCAGTTATATAATAGAAATGGCCACAGAATTATGTACTGGGGATATTAGATATAACTCCCTTTCTTGATCCTGCTGAATGTTTTCCACATTTTAAAGATATAGACCACAAAACGCCAAAAATAAATTTCCAAAGTCACAATACTATTAAATAGAAGAGAAAAAGTTTCCTCCTTCTTTATCTTTTATCACTCTGCCAATATGAGGAGAATCCACACTAGGTGTAGCTATTCCATGTAATTTTTGTCTCATGCTTAAGGAGTGCAATGACTCCACTAATTGGATGCTGGGCCATCATACTGATTGACAGTGAAGATGTAAGAGAAGAGCTTCTCAATGCCATTACCAAAGCAATATAGAGGAATGTGTTTACCCTGCCACACACATATAAGCTCCAAGTGTATTCAGTCTCATTCTAATTTACCTTCCTTTTCAGAAGTGTCCTTGAGATTTCTCAGCATATTTAGCAATCTTATGGCCATTACCCAAAAACAACACATAGTGTATGATCCCAAGAAAAGCATAACAATAGGCATAGCATTGATTGAAAATTATATTCTTCTAGAGGCCCAGTGCACTACATCCATGCATGGGTGGGGTCCCTAGGCCGGGCTGGTGATCAAGGCCAATCAGGGCCTCCCTTCCCCGGCTGCCAGCTGCCGGCCAGGGCCTTCCTTCGTTCCGTGCCACCTCCTGATGGTCATCACATGTCATAGTGAGCAACTGAACTTCCAGTCTCCAGGTCAAACTCCCGAGGGGACAATGTGCATATTAGGCTTTTATATATATAGACTAGAGGCCTGGTGCACAAAAATCTGTGCACTCAGGGGGAGGAGGGTCCCTCAGCCCGGCCTGTGCCCTCTCACAGTCTGGGACCCCTTGGGAGATAACGACCTGCTGGCTTAGGCCCGCTCCTGGGTGGCAGAGGGCAGGCCCAATCCCTAGGTGCAGCCCCTGGTCGGGCTCAGAGCAGGGCCGACTGGGGAGTTGGGGTGCCACCCCCTGTCATGCACAGAGCAGGGCAGATCTCGAGGTTTCGATGCCACCCCTAGTCACGCTCAGGGTAGGGCCGATTGGGGGTTTGGGGCACCGCCCCCTGTCACACTCAAGGCAGGGTCGATGGGGAGGTTGCGGTGCCACCCCTTGTCACACACAGAGCAGGGTGGATCAGGGGGTTGGGGCCCTGCCCTCTATCACCCACAGAGCAGGGCCGATCAGGGGGTTGGGGCGCCGCACCCTGTCACACTCAGGGCAGGGCCAATGTGGAGGTTATAGCTCTACCTCGTCACACACAGAGCAGGGCCCGTGGGGGGCGGGGGGGTGTTGGGGCGCCGCACTTTGTCACACACAGAGCCACAGGGCTATCAGGGGTTTGGTGAGCTCCCCCTAGTCAGGCACAGAGCAGGGCTGATCAGGGGGTTGGGGCACCTTCCCCTGTCACGAACAGAGCTGGGCAGATAGGGAGATTGTGGCCCCGCCCCCTGTTACACACAGAGCCGCAGGGTGATCCGGGGGTTTGGGCGCTGCCCCCTGTCATGCTGATCCCGGTGCCGGGAGGCCTCGCAGCTCCGCTGATCCTGGTGCTGGGAGGCATATTACCAAATTACTATATAGGATAGAGGCCTGGTGCATGGGTGGGGGACGGCTGGTTTGCCCTGAAGGGTGTCCTGGATCAGGGTGAGGGTCCCCACTGGGGTGCCTGGCCAGTCTGGGTGAGGGGGTGAGGGCTGTTTTCAGGTTGGCGGGTGACTAAAGCTCCCAACCGCTCCTTTTTTTCTTTTTTTTTTTTAATTCTGGGCCAGCTTTAGCTCTTTGGCTCGGCTCCAGCTATGAGGCCTCCACTGCTGAAAGCAGGTTTCTGGCCTTTGTTTACCTTCTGTATTTGAAACAATGTTGCGATCCTGCTGGCTGAAGCCCGGCTGACTAAAGCAGGTTTCTGGGGTTTTGTTTAGCTTCTATATTTGTAACAATGTTTCAAACTGCAAGCTCAAAGGCCAGCAGCAGCAGGCGGGGAACCTGGCTTCCTCCGTCACTGGAGCAAGCAAGCCTCCCTGTTTGCATCAGCTGCCTGGCTGCCGGCCGCCATCTTGGCTGGCAGTTAATTTGCATAAGGATATGCTGATTAGCCAATGGGAAGGGTAGCGGAGGTACGGCTAATTACCAAGTTTCTCTTTTATTAGATAGGATTTCCGCATGGTCCAATATGATGTTAAATTGAGTATTACTTATAAAATTCTGATATTTATACTTTTTTTTTCCACATAAGAAGAAGAGACCAAAACCTATAAATAAAAAGTACTTGATCTTTGGCTTTTCTAGTTCCACAGCTCAATGGTCTGGGTTACTCAATTAACTATGAGCAAAGACATGATCACCCTATAGTAATTCAACACAGCAGAACAAATTGTGCTCAATAGAACTAAATGATTCATCTAATGGAAAATTTTTTTCTGATTGGCTTTTTGTTGCTCCCACTTAAAAACCATTGAACTGCTTTCATCTTTTTTTATTTATGAGATTAGTCAGTCTTATATTCCGTTTATCTACATGAGACAGAATAGGTTTGAATAGGGCTCATAAAACTGTTTATGTAAAGGGTTAGAGTCAATATTTTGTTTGAGGGCTGCCTACTTGCTTTCATAACCACTCCATCCTCCGTGTCATAGCACACAAACAGAGACAAAGTGTAAGTGTTTGATTATGGCTCTGTTCCAACAAAATTTTATTTATGGACACTGACATTTAGATTTTGTATAATTTTCATGTATCTTAAAATATTATCTTTCTTTTTATTTTTAATTATTAAGAAATATAAAACTATTATTTGCTTCTGTGCTGTGTAAAAGCAGATTGTAGGGTGGATTTTGGTCCATAGCCCATAGATTGCTGACCACAGAATTAAAAAATATAATTGAAGAGAGAAAACAAGCAGGACTTTAGTAAAGAGTCTATGTCTCAATGTTGTCAGTTGTTATTTTATTACTTGTTAAAGACATGCTATCTAATAAAGAGGAAATATGCTAATTGACTGCCACGCCCTCAAAGATGGTGGCACCCACAGCCAATAAGGAGGGAATATGCTAATTGCTATGCCCCCAACAATGGTGGTGCCCACAGCCAATAAGGAGAGAATATGCTAATTGACTGCCCCACCCTCAAAGATGGCGGCACTCACAGCCACAAGATGGTGGCGTCCCGTCCCCTCAGCCCTGCCGGGGCAGCAGGCATGCAGCAAGGTTGGGCCTGCCCCAAGGCGGGCACAGCCACTCCACATGCCTGCCTTGAGTCCCCCAGTCCTCTTAACCTGCCAGCTGCCCAGGGCCGGCCTGAGGTGCAGGTAACCAGGGCTGGCCGAGGCTTGCGCTGCTAGCAGTGGCAGCAGCAGAGGTGTGATGAGGGCATCGTCTTCCCTTGATCGCTGGGTCGCCTCCCACCCCTGAGGGCTCCCAGATTGTGAGAGAGGGCAGGCCGGGCTGATGGAACCCCCCTCAAGTGCATGAATTTTCATGCACCTGGCCTCTAGTTTTAAGAATAAACATTTTAATAAAATTAAGTGAGTGTAGGCATAATACCAAAATGTGGGATGTTTGAGTCTGAGTTCGTTGTCTCAAGAAATCGAAGCATGAAATCAGGTACAAAACCAGTTAGCGGGAATGGGGTTTATTGAGAGAAGCCAGTCCTAGAAAAGGTGTAGCTGGGGTTCCGGGAGCAGGTCAGTGTCCAGAGCTTCCTTTCCATGTTACGGGCGGGTGTTGAAGTCTATTAGTCCATGTGCAGAGTCCCACATGGCTATAAGCCACATAGGCGCAGGGGAGCATGTCTCTTGCTAAACCCAAAAATCCAGCTCCAGGAGAGAGGGGAGAGAGGGGCATGCGGTTTTTTTGTGAGTGTACATGCTAGCTCATTTTTTATTGGTTCTTTCAAAGAATTCTTCCTTAGTAACATTCTTGGGATTGGTTTATATGCCTCATTGTCTTGTGATTTGTTATCTGCAAGCTGTCTGTCTTAGCAACATTCACACATTTTAAAGCTCGCTTCTCTCACAGGAGCCCTTCCAACCCTTCCCAGTTGAGTTGTCTTAGTTACTCTGCCTAGTTGGGTTCCCGGTTCTATTTCCCTTCCCGTAGTCCCACCCCTATCTACCTAGCTTCTTTCTGTCTCCTCAGGGAGACTAGTTTGAAGGAGCAGATATGTAATCTGAGCAAATTTAAAGAAGCTGTTGGTATTCCATCAATTGTATCACTAAAGGTTTTTGTAAACGTAAGCAGAGCATTCTGTTTCTATAACCCTTTACATCCTACTTTGTTATAAGAATGGTGCTAGGATTTCATTAAAAATGTTAGAGAAATGAAGAGATTAAGAACGCTCCATGAATGAATAAAATTTGTGTTTCTATTTTCCTTTACAATATATTACATAACATTATACATTACTTATTTGTACAATGGGTAGAAAGGTAAAAAACTATATATCATTTTAGAGATATAGAATTTTAAAAAGTATTATTTCAACATCTAATTCATCTTTTTAAATTCTTCAATTAAATTAGAAAGGCAAATATGTATAAGCTGATCATGGTAGAAATATTTATATTTGAATATTAATTTATTTGATAATTTTTGAGAATATAACTTGTTTTGATAAGGTGAACTAACTAAAAATAGACTTAATCTATTATGGCAAAATGATATCAGAATATATCAGAAATGGCATGGCAATTGACATTTGTTTGTCATATTTAGAGCCAGACATTTTATATAAACTTACACAAAAATACAAACAAATCTATTGAACTAAATGTGGTTTAATTTTATTGTAAATAAATTATCAAGAGAACCAAAACTTCCAAAATCAGAATAGAATATCAGTGATTACATGGCCCCCAAATGAAGGGTCCTCTAATAAGCCCCATAAAGAGAAATGAAACATACCATAAGGCTTCTACTCTTAAAACATTTTAATGTTTCTTTTTGTGTACCACCAGGTACATCAGAATTTTCTTTATTCTGTATTTATTTAATTTACATCTTTGTATATTTGTATTAAAATACATGATACTCTTAATTTGAGAATGATCAAATTATGTGTTTGATTATGTCTACACTAAAGTCACAGTAGAGATAATTAATTTTTATCTGTCCAATGAATTGGTTGAATTGGCATTAAAAGACTGCCTTCAAAAAAAAAAGACTGCCTTCATTTTACTATTCTGCAGCCATAGAGAAAGAGGGTAGGGCAGAAATATGGATACAAACATATTTATAAAGACTCTGGGACTATCATGGTGTTAATATAGTTTTTGAATCTCTGAATCTGCTTATGAAGATAAACAAAATAACTGGTTATCAAAACAAAAATAAATAAATAAAAATGAGCAACATTTGTAAAAATCATAGACAAGAACACAAGTGGATGAGAAAAACCTTCAATAGGCATATGACTTTCAAAGTATTACCATCTCTTTGGGAGAACACAGGGGAAAGCAATGAGTGTGTCTGATGGACATTAGAAGAGGAAATAAATTTGAGCATAGCATCTGTAATGTGGGAGGGTATTTTTCAAACTAGTTGCAGGAGACTAAATGATCAGCCATAAACCCAGAAGAGATTAGAATAGTCTGTTTCCAATGAATACTCAAAACTGACCCACCAGGAATAATAGAGTTGTAGCATAAAGTAAAATATGTTCTCAAAAGATATCATAATCATAAAACTATATTCTACTGTAATGGGGCAACCCACAGAGATGACCACCAGGGACTCAGATCAAGATTTAGGAGCCTTTATTAAGCTGGCCAGGGACTACAGTTACAGCACCCTGCCAAAGCAAAGGCTGAACTGCAGTGCCAACTACAGGAGTTACAGCATTTTTATTTGCAAAAACCACAAAGTTAGTTACAAAGCCTTGTTTACAGTACAGTCAGTAGAGTGACCACCTTCCTATCTATGTGTTCTAGGAACAGAGAGCACAGCGTGCCCCGCTTGGCCGAAGTGCCAGATATGCAGCCCAGCACACTACTACTCAAATTAGCTAAAATTCAGATTTTATAAATGAAACAACAGAATTAGAAAACACAAATGAGATTACAGAACTTCAGAAACTATTAATGATAAAAGAAACAAACCAATTCAGAGTTGAAGATTAAGCTGCAATAAACACAGGAGTTTTTACATGCAACATATAATTTCATAGGAAAAATAAGAGGAGATAACCAGGAACGATTTAAAAACTAAAAAGAAATAAAAGGGATTTAAGTAAAAGAAACATTGAAGGTTGGTAAAGAACATCAACGTACCGATATTAGGTAACTGAATAAGAAAATCAAAGGAAGTAAACAGAACATCAAGAGCAATACTTCAAGCAAATTTTCCTGAAGTGTAAAGAAATTAAACTACTTGTTGAAATAGCTTACCATCATCGTAAAAAGAATGACTAACAACAAAATATACTCTTATAAAATTACTGGTATTTTATCAAAAAGAATAAAAAAATCTTTTGAGTGTCTAGACCAGGAGTTGTCAAGCTTTTTTTATGCAGGGCCAGACACTAGATATTTCAGGCAGTGTACCCAAATAGACAGTGGATTGGATTCCATCTGGGATCATCCATAGTTTGTTGATCTTAGATCACAATTTTTTGTGTGTGCTGTAAGAAGGTGGTCTAGTTTCAAGTTTTTGCACGTTATCTGTCCATTTTTCCCAGCATCATTTATTGAATAGCCTATCTTTAGCCCATTGTATGTTTTTGCAATATTTGTCAAAAGACATGGGTTTATTTCTGGTCTCTATATTCTGTTCTGTTGAACTATGTCTGTTTCTATGCCAGTACCATGCTGCTTTGATAACTGTGGCCTTACATACAGTTTGATAATAGGGAGCACAATTCCGCCAACTTTGTACTTCTTTCTCAAGGTCACTGTCGCTATTTGGGGTCTTTTGTGGTTCCATATAAATTTTTGGAATATTTGTTCTGGTTTTGTGAAATACACCATTGGCATCTTAATAGGAATTGCATTGAATCTGCTTTGGGTTTTAGGGACATTTTAATTATGTTAATTCTTCCTAATCATGAACATGGTATATGATTCTACTTATTTGTATCTTCAATTTATTTCTTCGATTTCTTACAATTTTCTGAGTACAGGTCTTTTACTTTCTTGGCTAAATTTATTCCTAGGTATTTTATTCTTTTTGAAGCAATTCTGAATAGGATTGCTTTCTTAGTTTCCCTTTCTGATAGTTCATTATTGGTGTAAAATGAACCTGATTTCTGGATATTTATTTTTCATCTTGTGAGTTTATTGAATTTATTCATCAGTTCTAGAAGTTTTTAGTGTAATCTTTAGGGTTATGAATATACAGTATCATGTCATCTGAAAATAATGACAGTTTTACTTCTTCCTTTCCAATTTGGATGCCTTTTATTCCCCTTTCTTGTCTGATTGCCATGGTTAGAACTCCCAGGACTATGTTGAATAAGAGTGGTGAAAGCGGCCATTCCTAACTTGTTCCTGATCCTAAGGGGAATGCTTCTAGTTTTTGCCCATTGAGTATGCTATTGGCTGTGGGTTTAGCATATATGGCATTTATTATGTTGAGGTAAGTTCCCTCTATTCTCATTTTTCTGAGAGTTTTTTCATAAATGGGTGCTGGATTTTATCAAATGCTTTTTCTGCATCTATTGATATGATCATGTTATATTTATTCTTCATTATGTTTATGTGGTGTACAATGTTTACTAATTTGTGGATAGTGTACCAATCTTGCATCCCCAGAATAAATTCCAATGCATTGCTGGATTTGGTTTGTTAATATTTTGTTAAAGACTTTAGCATCTATGTTCATCAGGGATATTGACCTGTAACTTAGTTCTTTGTGGTGTCTTTATCTGGTTTTGAATTTAGGATAATGCTGGTCTTGGAAAATGAGCTTTGGAGTCTTTTGAAATTTTTGGAATAGTTTGAGAAGGATATGTGCTATTTCTTATCTGAACGTTTGATAAAATAAAATTCACATATGAAGCCTTTTGGTCCATGGCTTTTGCTTTCTGGGAGTTTTTATTTTATTATTTTTCATTACACTTCAATTTCACTATCTATTCAGATTCTCAGATTATTTCTGATTTAGTTTTGAAGATTGTATCTTTCTAGGAATTTATCCCTTTTGTATAGATTGTCCAGCTTTTTGGCATTTAGTTGTTCATAATACTTTCTTACAATCCTTTGTATTTCTTTGGTGTCAGTTGTTACTTCTCCTCTTTCATTTCTGATTTTATTTATTTGGGTTCTAGCTCTTATTGGAAAACATATTTGCAGGTACATCTGATAAGGGGTTAATATCCAAAATATATAAGGAACTTACAAAACTCAACACCAAGAAAATAAACATTCTAATTAAAAAATGGGCAAAGGGCCTGAATCAACACTTTTCCAAATAAACATATGAAAAAATACTTAATGTCACTAGTCATAAGAGAAATGCAAATTAAAGTCATAATGAACTATCACTTCATACCTGTCACAATGGCTATCATTAATAAATGAACAAACAACAACTGCTGGGGAGGATGTGGAGAAAGAGTAACTCTTGTATACTGTTGGTGGGAATGCAAATTGGTGAAGTCACTGTGGAAAGCAGTATAGGGATAATAATGGAATAAATAATATATTTGTCATTTTAGGAGAGAATGTCTAAGCTTAGTATTTTATATTCTGCACAATTGTCTCTCAAAGATGAAGAGCACAGACAATCTGTTATTATCAATGTGAAAAAATACAAAGGATATTGTTTCCATAGACCTTCAGAAAAAAACAAGTAGAGGATGAGGTTCATAATACCTATGCATATTATGCATATACATACATATACATATACATAAGCATGTACATATCTATTCATACATATCTATATGTGTATATATCAGTATATCTCTAGGTCTTTATGTTTATACGTCTCTACGTCTATATATCTATATCTATATCTATATCTATATCTATATCTATATCTATATCTATATCTATATCTATACCTATACCTGAGAGAGAGGGAGGAGGGAAAGAACACCTGTGTAGGTGATTACAGTGATGAAGAGCTTCCTTAGTGAGGATTGGAATGCAGAGTAGGTGAGTGTACATTCTTAGCATTATGTTGTGATGGGTTAAAAGCTAAGGGTGGTGTAAAAGCCTAGCCAAATCAATGATGTGGAAAAAAGATGATTTTTTTAAAAAATTTCAAATTATAATACTACTTGTCTGGGTCAAAATAGAGCTTTATTTTTGTAAGGCTAAATGAAGTAGACAAGAGATTATTGTGTTAAGTTTAAAAAATGTTATTTTCAATGCCATTCACTTTTACTGATTAGTATCTTGCTCAACACCAGTATGGAAGAAATCCCCATAACATACATTAAAGAAAAACAAACAAAATCCCCAAATGCCAAAATTTCAATGCAGCAATAGATAAAAAAAAGTATAGATCATTTTATACTTGAGGAAGAAACAATCATTTAGAGAATGGAACAATAACAAACATTTGTTTGCTCAATTGTCCACGTTGTCAGCAGAGGTTGGTCATTGCACTAATGTGAAGAAAAGAGCACAGGTAAGTCATAAGGTGTACTATAAAATCTATACTAATAACAGGGTAATATGCTAATTAGACCGTACATCTTCCGGACGTCCTTCCGGACAAAGCCACGGTGGCAGGGGCTGAGGCAGAGGCAGTTTGGGCAACCAGGCTGGCAGGGGCGCAGTTAGGGGGTGATCAGGCTGGCAGGCAGAGGCAGTTAGGAGCGACCAGGCAGGCAGGCAGAAGCCAGTGGTCCCGGATTGCAAGAGGGATGTCCGACTGCTGGTTAGGCCTGATCCCTGCGGCAGTTGGACATCCCTCAAGGGGTCCCAATTGAGGAGGGTGCAGGCTGGGCTGAGGGACCCTCCCCTGTGCAGGAATTTGTGCATCAGGCCACTCGTGTTAATAAAAGCCAGTAAGTTTTGCAGTCACAGTGAATGTGATTTTTTTTTCAACCAAAGACTGTAAAACAATGTGCTGGGCTATCTTTTTAACTTTGTGTGAAGATCAATGGCCTATAATTACCAATTTGTAGTTCTTAATCCCTTTACCTTTTTCACTCACCCCCCAGCTCTCCTTTCATCTGGCAGGTGTCAAAATCGTCTCTGTATCGAGTCTATTGTTGATAGATATGTATTTATTGCCATTTTATTGGTTATGTTTCTTGTTCTTCTTAGAGAAGACCCTTTAACATCTTAGAGAAGACCCTTTAACATTTCATATAATACTGGTTTGGTGGTGATGGTAGTTATAGAACAGTCATGGGGGTGTAAAGTACAGCATAAGGAATATAGTCAATAATATTCTAATAACAATATATGGTGTCAGATAGGTGTGAGATTTATCAGGCTGATCACTTCATAAGTTATGTAATGTCTAATCACTGGGATGTACATCAAAAACATATAATAATGAATAGCAACTGTAATTGAAAAGTAAAAACATGATTTAAAATAAAAATGATAAAAATAAATAAAAAGATCAATGGTATGTTATCTGAATATTTTAAAGTATCAGAAGCTGTATTAACTATAATTCTACACATCTCAAAGTATAATTTTCTATTCTCAGTTATGTCAGCACAATAAAGAAAAGAAAAATATACTATTAATATAATTAGTAGATAATAAAAATACATTTGTTAAAAAATATCAACATATAGTATGTATGAAACATTTAGTGCTATGGAAACTAGTTAATTGTTATAGTTCCTTATAAAGGATTAAGATTGCATTGAAATCAGAAAAAGAACAAAGTGTTCCTAGAGATGGAAAATATTCAGATCATATGATGTAAAGAACTTCTATTTAAATAATATATTCAAAAATAAGTGGTTGGAGAAGAATTTCTAAATGATGAAAAACATCTCCCTTCCCTCTGAAAGAATAAAGTAAAAACATTTAAGAATGGAGTCCTTCTCACTCCTTTTGTTCTTATTTCACTTTGTTCTTAGTATTTATTATGAAACCAGAAGTAATGAAAAAAGAGGCAAATGGATTATTTTTCCTGATTTGGGTGTTTGGAGAGAGCAAATCTATATCTCTGCTAAATAACCCTCTCCACCTCCTTAGTGAACTCACACCCTGATAAGCTGAAGGCCCACATCTGAATATTGGGAAGCCCTGCACTCCATTCCCAAGGGATCCAATGATAGCATTTTCCTAAATGTACTTGAAACTATGTGTGTCATGGTCAGGAGAGCATGAATACTGGTCAGTTGGGACTTCTAGGCAGAAAAGAAATTCAGCTCTCTCCTGGAGTTCATTTCCATTTCATGATGAACACTTTAAAATGCACATTCTCTATGTCTCTTGAATCATCTTATCTGTCACTGTTAGGATTTGCTTCATGATCTAACTTTCATTTCAGACTTCTATGTAGTCTGGTAGCAATGGATGTATTTTGAAAAAAAAATTGATGTTCATTTCTGGCCTTAGTTCCACCATTTAAAAAAGTGTCCTAGTAATTAGCATATCTTCCATGAAATTTATAGAAATCTATCTTTGTCTGGTAATCTATCTATATATATAAACAGGTAATATGCAAATTAGCCGTGCATCATGACTGGCTCAGGAGGAGGCTGCATCATGACCGTTCAGGATGAGCTGCACGTGCAGATGGGTGGGAAGGGACTGCGTGCCACCCCCAGCCCCAGCGGACACACACCAGGGGTGGGGGCTTGCTCCGAGCGGCCGTGGCGTGGCTTAGAGAATGCCCCTGGTGGGTGGCGGCAGCAGCCAGAGTGAATCAGCTCCAGTCCCAGATGCCTGGCAGCGGCTGGAGCAAATCAGCCTGGGTCCTGGGTGCCTGGCAGTAGCAGGAGCAAAGCAATCCGTGTCCCAGTGGTTGGCGGCGGCAGTCAGAGAAAAGCAGCCCGGGTCCCAGGTACTGGAGGGAAGCCGGTGCAGGCAGCCATGGGAAGGAAAGCCTATTCTTGCACTAATCTTCGTGCATCGGGCCTCTAGTAGATATATAACCATGAGGTTTATAACTTTTGGAATATATGTGAAAACTGTAAATGGATTTTCACCTAATTCAATGAAATCTGATGTAACTGTGAAAACTAATTTTGTTTTGTGTCTTTGTGACATAAAAATCTTGAATTCTATGCAAAGTGGTTCTATGGGACTGTGATCTTTATTGGAGGTGAGCACAACTGTGACATGACACTATTTTTCATTGAAAAGGTGGGTGAAGAACTGGTCAGGAAAATATAGAGGCTTACTCTGCTTCTTAAGAACTATCTGGAGGTATATGGAGCCATAGTTGCCATTGATCTGTGACATTTTGATACTTCTTTGATGGATATTGTCATGATGCCTTTCTTGGTTAACTTACTTTGAATAGCCATGCCATCATTCAACAAAGCTCAAGCTAACTCCAATGTTTTATTCTAAGATATGTGCCCAGAAGGTATCTGGATATTGGATAAGGACTTTCCTTTGTTGTAAAGGAGGAATTATATTTTGAAAAAGAGCACTGCAACTTTTCTAGATTTGGGGGGAAGCCTCACTAATGAGTAATGACAAATAATATTCTTTTTTTTGGGGGGGGGGGTACATATTCTGGAGCATTCTATTCCATATCATTAATGTAATAGATTGTGATGTTTATTTATTTTACTCATAATTGAGAACAATGCCAAGGAGTAATGTAATCATAGTACATGAACCCACTCCTTCCTTTCCACATTCCTGTAGAGATACTTTAATTGTTTAGTAAAACATTTTCCTTTTTTAAGCTTTGGTGGTACATTTTTGATTAATAGTTTCTATGATGCTGCTTTTTGGCCCTACCCATGGATAGATCCAGTGATGTAAGTCAACGCTGTGATTTTTTCCTCTTCCACTTTAATAATATAAATAATGTCTAGAATCTCTGCCTCTGGAATATCTCTCTGACCTTATAGGACATTGGGAAATATTTCACTGATGGACAACCATCTTAATGTCTTTTTAA
>NW_005871407.1:498922-500920 GCF_000147115.1 Myotis lucifugus | reverse complement strand
CTTTCCCAAAACATATAAATATACCATTATATATAAGTGGATTGAATATGTACATGAATATATTCCCCCTGCACTTTTCAGTCTAAGAAATATTTTTAAATAATTTTATTTATTTTAAAAATATATTTTTGTTGATTTCAGAGAGGAAGGGAGAAGGAGAGAGATAGAAACATCAATGATGAGAGAGAATCATCGATTGGCTGCCTTCTGCATGCCTCCTATTGGGGATTGAGCCCACAACCCGGGCATGTGCCCTTGATGGAAATCAAACCTGGGACCCTTCTGTCTGCAGACTGACACTCTAGCCACTGAGCCAAACCAGCTAGGGCTTACAAAATATTTTGAAACTTCTTTCTCTGTTTTTGTGGAACAACTCCAAGTTCCTGGATATCATATAAGCATGGGAGTAAATGCCTGCCTATTATCTCTGCCCTCACGGACTTTGTTCTTACAGGTACCTGCTGAGACTTCTAGCCTGAAGGAGCATCAGGTCCCATGGAACATTGAATTTAGACAAATAATTTTGTGCACTTATTGTTTTCAATGCTTTTTGCCTTGATTAGTGAAGCCATTATTTCTTTTCAACTTCTCTTTTTTCCCCCTGAAGCTGTACATTTTGAGCCAAATAAACTATAAAAGTTAGAAAACAAAAATAGGCTTTTCTGTCACAATGCAAAACATTGTTTAAAGAATACATACCTGAGGTTATTTTAGTGTCTAAAACAAAATACCTCATGGTTTTATTTCTAGTTAATTTACCAATTACAGAGATTGAATTATTTTACTTGTCATAAAAATATAATTTTTCCCTAATTCTTACATTATAACGTTATGCCAAAGAAGGAGAAGGAGGAGGAAGAGGGGTTCAAAATCAGATCATAGGATAATTTACTAACAGTCTTTCTATTTTATATTTCAACTAGTGGCGTGGTGCATGAAATTCGTGCACTGGAGGGGTGTCCCCTAAGCCAGGCCTGCACCCTCTCACAGTCTGGGATCCCTCAGCAGACATCCCTCTCTCAATCCAGGATCCCTCGTTCCTTACCACTTAGCTCACTGCTCATTAGCAGCAGGCTCCTTATCACTGGGCTTGCTCTTCCTAGTGCTGCTGCAGAGGCATGAGAGTCACCTGCCACCACCACTGTGCTCGCCAGCCATGAGCCCAGCTTCTGGCTGAGTGGCCACTCCCCTGTGGGAGCGCACTGACCACCAGGGGGCAACTCCTGCATTGAGCATCTGCCCCTGGTGGTCAGTGAGCATCCTGACTACTGGCTGGTGGTTACAGTTGTTCCGCCATAACGACCTCTTAGGCTTTATAATCTACTAGAGGCCCGGTGCACAAAAATTTGTGCACTTGGGGGGAGGGGGGGCTCCTCAGCCGGGCCTGTGCCCTCTCGCAGTCTGGGACCCCTCAGGAGATAACAACCTGCTGGCTTAGGCCTGCTCCCGGGTGGCAGAGGGCAGGCCCAATCCCTAGGTGCAGCCCCCTGGTCGGGCTCAGAGCAGGGCTGATTGGGGAGTTGGGGCGCCGCCCCCTGTCATGTACAGAGCAGGGCGGATTGGGAGGTTGTGATGCCACCCTCAGTCACGCTCAGGGTAGGGCCGATTGGGGGGTTTGGGGCACCGCCCCCGTCACACTCAAGGCAGGGTCGATGGGGAGGTTGCAGAGCCACCCCCTGTCATGCACAGAGCAGGGCCCATCAGGGGGTTGGGGAACTCCCCCCTGTCACAAACAGAGCAGGGCCCATCAGGGGGTTGGGGAGCTCCCCCCTGTCATGCATAGAGTAGGGCTGATAGGGGAGTTAGGGCACCGCCCCCTGTCACACACAGGGCAGGGCGAATCAGGGGGTTGGGGTGCCGCCCTCTATCACCCACAGAGCAGAGCCGATCAGGGGGTTGGGGCGCAGCCACTGTCACACTCAGGGCAGGGCCGATGGGGAGGTTATGGCTCTACCCTGTCACACACAGAGCAGGGCCTGGGGGAGGGGGGTGGGGCGC
>NW_005871407.1:496832-498822 GCF_000147115.1 Myotis lucifugus | reverse complement strand
ACTGGAGCAAGCAAGCCTCATGTTCGCTTCCAGCTGCCTGGCTGCCGGCCGCCATCTTGGCTGACAATTAATTTGCATAAGGATATGCTGATTAGCCAATGGGAAGGGTAGCGGTCGTAAGCTAATTACCATGTTTCTCTTTTATTAGTGTAGATACTAATATAAGGGTAATATGCTAATTAGACCAGGAGACCGTCCAGATGTCCTTCTGGACAAAGCCATGATGGTGGGGCTGAGGCAGAGGCGGTTAGGGGTGATCAGGCCAACAGGGGGGGCAGTTGGGGGCAAGCAGGCCAGCAGGAAGGGGTAGTTGGGGGAGAGCAGGCTGGCAGGGGGGGTAGGTGGTGGCGAGCAGGTCGGTGGGGGGGCAATTGGGGCCCAGCAGTGCAGCAGGGGAAGCAGTTAGGGGTGATCAGGCCAGAAGGGGGGTGCAATTGGGGTGATCAGGCAGTCAGGCAGAAAGGTTACGGGTGATCAGGCAGGTGAGCAGTTAGGAGCCAGCAGTCCCAGATTGCGAGAGGGATATCCAACTGCTGATTTAGACATCTAACAGTCAGACATCCCCCGAGGGGTCCCAGATTGTAGAGGGTGCAGGCCGGGCTGAGGGACACTCCTCCCCATGCATGAATTTTGTACCCTAGGCCACTAGTTTATATATATAAAAGCCTAAGTGACCATTATGACTGAACAATCAGATGACCACCTGGTATTTATGCCATGCACTGACCACCAGGGTACAGACTCAATGCAGGAGCTGGCCCCTGGTTGTCAGTGTGCTCCCACAGCCTACCTCACTCAGCCGGCCTACCTACCGCAGTCCCTCCCCCAGCCAATTGGTCTCAATCGGGACTGGGCAAGAGAGCCCTGATCTGTCAGCAGGGACCCCAACTGTGCGATAATTTGTGCACTGGGCCTCTAGTCTACACTAATAAAAGAGAAACATGGTAATTAGCGTACGACTGCTACCCTTTTCATTGGCTAATCAGTGAGTATATGCAAATTAACTGTCAGCCAAGATGGCGGCCGGCAGCCAGGCACTGAAGCGAGCATGAGGCTTGCTTGCTGCGGACTCCAACGTTCCCCGCCTCACTTGCCTGCCTCTGAGCTACAACTCTAAGCAACTATGTACTATGTTGCAAATAAGAAGATAAACAAAACTCCAGAAACCAGCTGGGCTGAAAGCCAGGCGGACCGAAACTTTGTATCGATGTTTTCAGCAGCAAGGCCTCAGAGCTAAAGCTGGCCCAGAATTAAAAAAAAAAAAAAAGAAAACAAGGAGCGGTTGGAAGCTTCAATCACTCGCTTCCGGAAAACAGCCCTCAGCCCCTCACCCAGACTGGCCAGGCACCCCAGTGGGGACCCCCACCCTGATCCAGGACACCCTTCAGGGCAAACCAGCCGGCCCCCACCCGTGCACCAGGCCTCTATCCTATATAGTAAAAGGGTAATATGCCTCCCAGCACCAGGATCAGCGGAGCAGTGAGGCTCCCGGCACCGGGATCAGCGTGACAGGGGGCAGTGCCCAAACCCCCTGATCGCCCTGCGGCTCTGTGTGTTACAGGGGGCAGGGCCCCAACCCCCTGATTAGCCCTGCTCTGTGTGTTACAGGGGGCAGGGCCACAACCTCCCTATCTGCCCTGCTCTGTGCCTGATGGGGGGAGCTCCCCAATCCCCTGATTGCCCTGCAGCTCTGTGTTTGACAGGGTGCAGCGCACCAACCCCCTGATCGGCCCTGCTCTGTGTGTGACAGGGTGCAGCGCCCCAACCCCCCTGCCCCCCCCCCCGGTGCGTGGTTTGGTGGGAGAAGGGAAAAAGCCACTAAATTTTCCATCGCCCGGCTCGAAGGGTGAAAGTGGGCGCACCCCAACAATCTTAATCGGCCTTCTTTTTGGGGGTTTAGAGGGTGGGGCTCCAAATCCCCCTTCCTGGCCCTTGCTCTGGGGGTGACAAGGGTGAGGCCATAACCCCTCCCAATGGGCCCTGCCCTGAG